>NW_028012731.1:0-801 GCF_054177405.1 Leptonychotes weddellii
CCAGTGCCCTCCCTCCAACAAGGACCATCTTTCCCTTCCCCCACCACCTTTAGGGCTCTAGAGGGACTCCACCTACCCTTGTACTGGGGGGGGGGTAAGGGGGGTCTGGCCAATCAGCAGACACCTCCCCTGCACCCGGTGATTAGTTCAGAGATGGACACATGACCTGCGCTTAGCCAATTAGGTTGAATCCCAAGGTTTGGGTTGGAATTATTGTGGGGGGCAGGGGTGTATGATCTGGTAGTGGGAGAATTTGAGGCCACCACCGCTTGAGAGCTATCCATGATTGAATCCAGCAAAGGGAAACTGATCCTTGTATTTGAAGCCAAACACTCCTACTTGACCCTCAGAATGAACCAATAGGTTCTAATTTTGCTTCAGCACGTGTGTGTTGGGTTTCTGTCACTTGTGACCTGAGGTCCTTATCATTTAGCACATGCCTTGCCCATTTCTGCCTTGATGCCTTTGCCCGTACATTTCTTTGCCTGGAATGCCTTCCTGTTGCCCTCTCCCAACTAGTCATGCCTTTGTGTCAAGGTCCAGCTCCCCTCTTCTTCTCTGGATAGCTCACTTCCATTCTGTACCCACCTTTCCTGTCTGCACCCTCCTGGGAGTGTTACCTGCAACTTCTGACCCTTAGCCTGGCACTTAGTGTCTATGCTTCTTCTTCTTATTCATAATGACTGCTATGCTAATTCTCTTTTCCAGGGCTTATGTCTCATGGCCCCAAAGTGGATTGTAAATTCCTAAATGGCATTCCTAGGGAGCGGAGTGATATATAGTGCAGTGGTTAGACCCTTG
>NW_028012732.1:0-801 GCF_054177405.1 Leptonychotes weddellii
AAGACAGAAAAGACTCCCAGACAAACTGAAGAATTTAACTTCTTAAACCATCCTATGTGCTTAAAGGAGAAGTAACAGGAGAAAGGAAAAACCTCTTACCCCTTGAATTAAGCAGAAAGGTAAAATTCGAAAGACTGACATATCCTCTAGAAGTAGAAGCCAGATGAAGAGAATTTATATTGCATAGCAAGTAACTAGCTCTTTCTCAAGAGGGCATGATCCTTCACATTGTAAATTGTAAAAATCTTAATAAAATCCTGACATATTGGGTCGGAAATTCTAAAATGACTTCAACTTCTAATTTTCTTCCCTAAAATAATGGTTACTTCACTAGCTCTCAATTCCAGGTTATGTGCGCACACAAGTGCATGCACACACATATACGCATGCGCTACGAAGTACTTACTGAGCTGTAGAGATAGCCTTCACCATTCATGGCCACATAGAGGCTGGCCTTCACCCCTTGGATAGCCACCACACGCAGGCCCACAGGAATTAGATTGAAGAGGGCTAGAGAGGAAAAGAGAAAACAGAGAGGAAAGAATCAGTGACCTTTTGAATAAATCATCCTGCTTCTTAAGATGACTATTTTGAGAATTAAAAACTACAAATTGAAATTAGTAAGGAGAGAGAGGGAGACTGAGGAGAGGAGGAGAACTGGCTTCTTGTCTCTGCACTACCTTTAATTACCTATGTGACCCCAGGTAAATCACATAAACTCATCTGCAGTAAAGAGGTTACATTCCATTAGAAGGTCTCTATGGTCCCCACAGTTTTGTTTCACAAAATGAGCACATACTC
>NW_028012733.1:0-801 GCF_054177405.1 Leptonychotes weddellii
TGCGTCAATGGACAAAAAAACCTATCCTATTAAAACCATTCTAGTGGATTATTTTCTGAATGCTAAGATATGTAAAATATGTTTACCCAAAAAGGCTTAAAATGCACATTTTAATGTGACTATTTAACCAATTTCTTTCTTTGTTAAATTTCCATAATTCACTTAGACATTGAAAAAAGCTAAGGGAACGTTAATTTGGAGAAGTGCATATATACAATTTATCAGTAGAATAAGACATACGGAGACTTAGACACCAAAGTTCATCAGAGAGCGGGCTTTAACATACAAATGAGAACAGAATTTTTCAGAAAAGCCAGAGTTAATTTTTGACAGTGTGCTGGATACAATTAAATAAAGTGGGATTACTAATAGCTGGTAAGGAATGTTGATGTGAAGTTTACTCATATGCATTTTGTTGTGATTGATATTTTATTACACATTATTTTTCATTTTCAAATTTTATGATAGTTTAATATTTAGATAATTTCCTTACAACTTTCTCAAGACTGCCACTAACTTTATCAGCAGCTATTCTGGAGACATGTGCCTGCCAGGGCTCCAGCTGGTTATACAAGGTAATAGAGTAAGTGGGTAGTCAACAAGGTGCTAACGGTAGCATTTATCGGATCAGTGGAGGTCAGTTAAAATTGGAGGTGGAGAAAGACATAAATGGAAGCTGAATAAAAGATGAAAGACTATGGGAAAGATAGGATTCCATCCCAGACTGCTTCACTGTCTTTAACCCTTTGTTCCCACTTTGCCTCCATCACTGAGGAGGCAGATGGTAGGATTATGCCAAAT
>NW_028012734.1:0-801 GCF_054177405.1 Leptonychotes weddellii
GCAACTCAAGGCCCAAATTAGCCTGTTGGAACGTGGGAGGGCCTGGTGACTTTGTGGCTAGGAAGATGATTTGAATTTAGAGCCCTGTGCCCCTAAATGTCCACCCTGTTGGGAGGCCCCCGTGACTGATGTCATACCGTGAACTCCCTACGATGAAGGAATTCCCTGTTAAATGGACATGTCAGGTGGAAAAATAGCAAAGCCATTAGCCCTCCTTCAGAAGTATTTTGACTCATCCAATCATCCATTTGTCTGTTTACTTATTCATCTGTTCATTCATTCAAGAGTTCTTATAAACTGGGTATAAATCATTTTAAATTCACCCCTGGGAATAACCAACTGTTTACTCCCTGTACCACTGCTTAGTTACAGAAAATATGACATAGTTACTGTTTACCAGGCACTGTGTTTAGAACTTTACTGGTTTATGTTAATCTCTTTGACCCTCACAATAATCCCACCAGATGGGTATCATTTATTATCATCTTGATTTTGCAGATGTGAAAACTCAGGCACAGGAAGATCCCTAATTTGCCAGGACTGTACATGGGGCAGGTGGCAGAGCAGGGATTAGACCATGACACATTCTGAACCCCTACCCTGGATGCAAGGAACCATCGTGGTCAGTCATTTCCCAGGGGATCCGGGCAGAGGGCAAGGAGCATCCGACGGGGAGACAGAACTCTCAGTTTCCCACTCAAAGTTGTGCCTCAGGCTGGGTGTGTCACTGGGGAAAGCACTGAGCCCTTTGGGTCACTTTTTTAAAAAAGATTTATTTATTTATTTGAGAGAGAGAGAGAG
>NW_028012735.1:0-801 GCF_054177405.1 Leptonychotes weddellii
CCAGAAGCGGCCGACGGGGGCCCCTCCCCCGCCGTCTATCCTCCCGAATATCACCTCGGATTCACTTCTCCGCACATCCTACCTTCCAGAAAGTGGTTGCTTTTCTGATGAGAGAGTTGTTGCTCTTCTTTTCTTCGATCTCCTGTTGAGTTTGTAGGTGTTCAGAATGGTTTGATCCCTATCTAGCTGAATTCCTGAGAGTAGACGAAATCCAGGTCTCCTACTCCTCCACCATCTTGCTCCGCCCCCATTAATCTTCTTCTTAATCAAAATTTTTTGCTGCTCCTTTCATAGCATCCATTTTTTGAGATACAGATGCTCCATTTTCTAGCTTCCTGAGTGGGGCAAGGATCACCAAGGATCACAGATAGCTGAATATGTCATTGAATAATAGCATAAGGCCTTATGTTAACATATTTTTAGTGCTTTTAAGGATTATTAATGTGTGCATTCAAACCTCAAGTAAAGCAACAAAACAGTTTTGTCTGGGTCTTGAAAGAATCTCAGTGTTCTGGAAAGAGATCCCGTTCACATAACAGGTACTTTTTTTTTTTTTAAAGATTTTATTTATTTGACAGAGAGAGACACAGCGAGAGAGGGCACACAAGCAGAGGGAGGGGGAGAGGGAGAAGCAGGCTTCCCGCTGAGCAGGGAGCCCGACGCGGGGCTCGATCCCAGGACCCTAGGATCATGACCCAAGCCGAAGACAGACACTTAACGACTGAGCCACCCAGGCACCCCCACATAACCGGTACTTTATATTTTCACAGAGGGCTGTAGGGCTGTGTGCTTACTCGTGTC
>NW_028012736.1:0-801 GCF_054177405.1 Leptonychotes weddellii
GCCTGGCAGGATAATGCTACAATGAGACAGGTTTCCTGCCCCTCTGCGGACAGTTCAGGAAGACAAAAGCAAATCAGCTGGGGCTGTGAGATGTCAGACGCTCCCAGCTCACGAGGACAGCAACTGCACCTGCCCGCGGCGCTCTCGGTCCTAGCACTTTATTACAGGCACAGCACCGTGCACCCAACACACACACGAGCATATACACATGTGTCCACGCACAAGTCCACTTGTGGACTCCCTCAAAACCACTCGAAATGCCAGGTTCAGTTGGCTCAAGGGGCCTTTAAGCCTGGCACAGGGGAATGTGTGTGCCCATGCAGCCCCAGCCATGGGCCACGGGCTCTGAGTACGAGCACAGACTCTAGAACCTTACCCTTCCTAGCTGACCCTGGAAGCTCCTACTCGCCCCCACCACCCACCCAACACACACACACACACACACACACACACACACACACACTCCAGCTGAAATGCCTTCTGTGTGGAGGAAAGGTGGAGGGGCTAGTTGTCAGCTCACCCCTGGGAGCAGCGCATCAAATCCGAGCTATTTTTAGCCTTTCTCTTCAGTGTCCCTGACAGCAGCTGAGCAATGGTGGTGGGCTCAGGGCATACATCTGGGAAAGCAGGCATGAAATGGCATTTCTTTGCAAGGGCCCAGGAGAAATAGCAGGGGAAAAGCAGCATACAGCTTCAGGGAAGGCAGGTGGCTTCAGTGGGTGTCATCCATTAGTCTTCTGCATGGGTCTTGGTGGAAGGGTGGCCTAAGCACCCTTCAACATCCCCAGGCTCAGAAGAGCA
>NW_028012737.1:0-800 GCF_054177405.1 Leptonychotes weddellii
TAGCCAGCATTCTTGTTAGCTAAAAATTACTAAAAACATCCCAATTCCACCAAAGCTGAAAAACATAGTTGAGTGAAAGTAATGAAAGCTGGAAAGGAGAGAGGAATGGGTAGAGGGCTGGGAGGGGGAAAGGGAGAAGGAGGCGAAGGAGAAGACATATCTCGTGAAGATGTCCACATACTGGGCTACGCTGGCTGCATTCCCTTGCTCATTTAATCTGCACAACAGTTGGAAAGTAGAAGTTCTGTTCTTCTTGAAGAGACTGGACTCAGGACCACACAACTGGTAAGTAGTGCTGTTGGGACTGGAGCTGCTCTCATGACCCCGCAGCAGAGGAGGGCCAGTGGCTCTCAGTAGACATGGAGGGAGCAAAGAGATGCCTGCAGGGGAGAGCCGTGTCTGGCTGCAGGGGCAGCTTGGTGGCCTGGGGGCAGGCAGTGTGGGCAGGTAACCCCTCAGCTGCAGTACACGCTAAAGTCCATCTTAGGTGGAAGGTTTTCGGATAATAGTGCATATAGAAACTGGCAGTGTTTGTAGAATGTCTGGGGATGGGTGGGAGAAGGCTGCTTGAGGCTGGCCACAGACCTGGGGGCTCCCAACACCCAGACTTCTGCCCAGCTTCCCTGTGGACTCTAGACGTCACAAGCCCGGGGGCTGCACCCTGTTGGGAAGCTCTGCCCTAAGTGTGTTCTATCACAACACAGAACATGGAGTTGCAGGGAAAGCTATGTGTGTTGGTGGTGGTTGGCGGGAATAAGCAGGATGCCAGCTGCAGTGGCAAGTCTGAGGACACGGTGCCA
>NW_028012738.1:0-800 GCF_054177405.1 Leptonychotes weddellii
CTAATTATATTTAATAGAAAATTTAATAGTATTCACATGTGGCTTTTCTGTAAATATAAGAGCAATCTGGCCATACAGATTAGGCTTCTATGTAACTTGTAATTCATTTTGTAAAATCAATGGATTTTGAGATGTCATTAGCAGAAAATTACTTAAGCAAGTAAATTAAAATTACATGTGTTTCATAATATATATATTATGTATAATATACATGATACATATAAAAGGTATATATTACACAGTGATTTCCTTTGTTTTTTTTTTTTGCATCATTTTCTGTTTTTCCCAATTGGGTCATCTCTTTATCCTATTATGATTCAGCTTAGTTATAAACTTTTCAGGAAACTCTATGACTCCTTAGGATTGGTTAGTTCATTCTTCTAAGTGTTTTCTTAGTTCTTTAAATATACTCATATTGTTCTGCTGATTACATTATATCATAATTTCTTTTATGTTGTAAGTCTGCAACTTTCTTAAGAAAAGTGACTCTATTATTTTATATACTTGCATTCTAGCATATGTTAAGTAAAAGCTGTTAGTTGTAGAAATGATTGAATGAATGAATGGAGGTAAAATAAGATATTATGTTTTTTGTTTTGGGTTTTTTTTTTTTTTGTAAGTACTATTTTTTTCTGTAAGGGAATTCTTACATGGATAACTAAAACATTGACACTTCTGTCTAAAGAATCATATAGGATCACAAAAATCAAAGGTTCTATTAAATGGGATTAACCCCTCCCCCCCAGAGAGAGAGAGGGAGTGATAACCTGATAATAAGTGTGGTTCTAAATGTGAGAGTA
>NW_028012739.1:0-800 GCF_054177405.1 Leptonychotes weddellii
GGTGAGGGGCAAGAAGTGGATAAAATAGGTAAGAAGGTAGAAACTAACAAAAAAAGGGAATATTAGGGCACCTGGTTGGCTCAGTCAGTTGGGCGGCTGCCTTCAGGTCAGGTCATGACCTCAGGGTGCTGGGATGGAGCCCCACATCGGGCTCAGCAGGGAGTCTGTTTCTGCCTCTCCCTCTGCCCCTCTCGCCCCTACCTCTATGTGTGCTCCCGCTCTCTTTCTCTCAAAGAAATAGATAAAATTTTTAAGAAGGAAAGTGTATGTCAAGAGGGAAATTGGAGAGCATATAGGACATCAGTATATTACCTTCTAGCTTCCTATAGTTCAAGTACCTTAGTGAATTTATTCTATTCCATTCCATTCTTCTGACCTACCAGAATTCCTCATTACGATGTGGTTGGATTTTTTGAGATGAGTTGTCTATTTCCGTAACTATTTCAGATCAGTAAGTACAGAGTATTTACCTTCCTAGGTGTGTGAGTCTTTGGATATTTTTATAGCCTTTTGAAGTATAATTATGTAACCAAAACTTCCATAGATCTAAGTGTATAATTTCAAGACTCTTGATATATGTACATACCAGTAAAACAATCACTGTAATGAAGGTGATGTACATGTATCCATCACCCTAAAATGATTTTCCCCCTTGTTTTATAGTCCATGATTAGCTTGATGTGTAATTTCTGTTGGTCCCTGCAGAGTCACTCTTTCCTCAGGGAGAAGTTTTTCTATAGGATGAAAGAATTGCTTGACTTCATTGCTCTGTATTGATAGGAGCTCATAATAGAAGTTGA
>NW_028012740.1:0-11632 GCF_054177405.1 Leptonychotes weddellii
CCACTCCAGCAACCCTCAGTTTGTTTCCTGAGATTAAGAATTCCTCATATCAGTGAGGTCATATGATACATGTCTTTCTCTGTTTGACTTATTTCGCTCAACATAATACCCTCCAGTTCCATCCACGTCGTTGCAAATAGCAAGATCTGGTATGAGGTCAGTCTTCTTGAATTTGTTGAGGTTTGTTTTGTGGGCTAAGATGTGATCTATTCTAGGAATGTTCCATTTGCATTTGAAAAGAATATGTATTCTGCTGTTTTAGGATGGAATGTTCTGATTATACCTGCTAAATCCATGTGATACAGTATGTCATTCAAAGCCATTATTTCCATGTTAATTTTTTATTTGGATGATCTGCCCATTGATGTAAGTGTAGTTGTAAAATCCCCTACTATTATTGTATTACTATTGATTAGTTCCTTTATGTTTGTTATTAACTGTTTTATGTATTTGGCTGCTCCCATGTTGGGTGCACAAATCTTACAATTGTTATATCTTCTTGTTGGATGGTCTCCTTTATTATTATACAGTGTCCTTCATTGTCACTTGTTACAGTTTTTTTTTTTTAAGTCTAGTTTATCCAATTGTAAGTATTATTACCCTGTCTTCTTTTGACATCCATTTGTATGATAAATATTTCTCCATTCCCTCACTTTCAATCTGCATGTCTGTAGGTCTAAAATGAATCTCTCATAGGCAGTGCATAGATGGGTCTTGTTTTTTTTGTTGTTGTTGTTGTTTTTTTAATCCAGTCTGTCACCCTATGTTATTTGATTTAGTCCACTTACATTCAAAGTAATTATTGATAGATATGTATTTATTGCCATTTTGTTACTTGTTTTGTGTTTGTGTTTGTAGTTTTTCTCTGATCTTTTCTTCTCTTTCATGGTTTGCTGGTTTTCTTTAATGATATACTTGGATACTTTTCTCTTTATTCTCTGCATATCTGTTACTGGTTTTTGATTTGTGGTTACCATTCACTTTAGGTATATGATGTCATAAACTACATTATTTTATTTTATGAATCCTTTGATTTACTTTTACAGATATACTTAGTTTTCATGCTCTCATTTATGGTCTTTCCTTTCCATTCAAAGAGTATCCTTTAATATTTCCTATAGGGCTGTTTTATTGGTAATAAACTCTTAGTTTTTGTTTGTCTGGGATACTATCTCTCCTTCTATTTGGGATAGAATATTCTTAACTGCAGATTTTTTTTTTCCTTTTAGCACTTTGAATATGTTGCGCCTATTCCCTTCTGGCCTGAAGTTTGCTGAAAAATCTGCTTATAGCCTTATGGGGTTTCCCTTATGTAACTTTCTTCTTTTTTCTTGCTGCTTTTATTTTTTTTTCTTTATCACTACATTTTTGCCATTTTAATTAATATGTGTCTTAGAGTGGACCTCCTTGGGTTTATTTTTTGGAGGGATTTCTCTGCCTTCTGGATCTGGATATCTGTTTCGTTCACCAGATTAGTGAAGTTTTCAGCTATTATTTCGTCAAATAAATTTTCTGTCCCCTTTTTTTCTCTCTTCTTTTTCTGGTTTCCCTATAATGCACATGTTGCACTATATTTGATGGAGTCACTTAGTTCCCTAAGTCTATTCTTGTTTTGCATATTTTTTTCCCCTCTCATTTGCTCAGCTTAATTTCAATTACTCTGTCTTCCAGGTCATTAATTCATCCCTCTGCTACCTCTAGCCTGCTATGTATTCCATCTAGTATATTTTTAATTTCATTTATTGTCTTCTCCATCTCTGATTGGTTATTTTTATCTCATTTAAAGGGTCTCACTGATGTCCTCCACTTGTTTTTTCTCAAGGCTGGTGAGTATCTTTTTTATCATTATTTGAAATTCTCTGTCAGGCATATTACTTATCTTCATTTTGCCCAGGTCTTTTCCTGTGGTTTTATCCTATTCTTTCATTTGGGATATATTCTTCTCTCTCCTCATTTCATCTAACTCTCTGCATCTGTTTCTCTGTGTTAGGAAAGTCAGCTATATCTCCTGCTCTTGAAAGTAGTGGCCTTATGAAGAAGAGGTCCTGTAGTGTCCTGCAGTGCAGTGTTTCCTGTTCCCTAGGTCGTGGTGCTTCTTGGAATGTCTCCTATGTGTGTTGTGTGCACTTTGCTGGATGTTTTTCCCTTTTGTCCAGTTGTCTGTAGAGGTTCTCTTTGACTGCTGTGGGCAGTGTTTGGGCCCCAGTAAGGGTGGGGCATGTTCTAACAAAGTGCATCCTGGTCTACTTGTGAAATGAGACCAGCTCCCCCTCCCCCAGAACAGAAGTCTTGCAATATGTGTGGGTCAGAAGAGGCATTATTGGAGGTGGTTTGTGCTGGTCTTCTGTGGAAAGGGCTCTGCAGGAAGGAAACTGAGGCAAGTATGACTGGGAATGGCAGATCTGCCAAAGTGCAGGGTGGAGGGGGCCTTGGTAGGGAATGTCAGAGCACTGCTGGTTCCCCACAGGTAGCCCCTTTTTTATGCTGGGAGTAGGGGAGAGAAATAGTGCCTACCAGCTCTTTTGTTCCTGGAGAGGTCTTGTGATTCATGCCTTCCTGGGACAAGCTCTGAGATGAGTAAATAACTCACTTCTACATGTTCCAAGCATTTTTCAAACTGCTGGTTCTATGCTGTATCTGCACAGGCTGCTTGCTGTGCTATCTCTTTAAGGGCAAGGACTCAGTTTCCTCATGCCCTCCTTGCTCTCCCAGAGCTGAGCCCAGTGATTTTTTAAATTCTAGGCTTTAAGTCCTGCTGGTCCTAAGAACTCATGAAATTTGAAACTCTCACTTTTAAAGCCAAATGTTATGGGGAATGTCTTCCCTGTGCAGGCTCCCTGGTGTGATAGTTTCTTACCCTTCTCTGTACCTCTGGCTTTTCCTGACTGTGGACAGTCATGGTCTATTGCACTCCAAACTGTGTCTTCACCCTTCCTACCTTTTTCAGTGTGACCTTTCTTTACCTTTAGCTGTGGAGTTTGTTCTGCCTGTCTTCTGTTCATTTTCTGAGCTATTTATGCTGATATGTTATATAGTTGTATCCATGAAACCAGGTGAACTTAGGATCCTCTTACTCTGCCATCTTCCCCCCCAATCTCCATCTTTAAATAATTTAGAAGGAACAACTGAAGGACTGCCCAAACTTGTTTTGAATATATGTCAATGGTAATTATCATGTGCTACCAAACCCTGTTTTGAATATATGTCTATGGTAATTATCATGTGATATACTCATGGGCTGTTAAACTTTCTATTTTGTTCTATTTTATTTACCACTTTGAGAATAGATTTTTCTATGTTCTCTCTCAAAAGAGAAAAAGAAATATCTGTCACTCACATTTTAATTAAATGAATATCATAATATCTGTAACAAACTACTATATTGACATAAGTTACAGCAAAATGCTTAGTAGAAACAACATGTCATAACTTTTGCACTTTAATCTAGTAAAAACATCTATTTTTTTTCTGGATTCCATGCTTTCTCCAAACATTAAGATTAATCGTTTGTAGATCCACAAGTCATATACTCACAATTTATTTTCCTAAATGCAAAGAGTCCGTTTAGAGCATACAGTTATGGAATATGAGTGCTTAAGGGAAAAGGAGGGGAACTGGGCAAGAATCTTTGTAATGTGACAAAAAATATAAGAAGGCAGAGCTAGAGCTCTCAGTGCAGTATGCTAGTGCATTTCTCTCTGCTTTAATGCTCTTTTCTTTTCTTCCCACCTATTCAAACACAATCAATACCTCACCACCCACTTAATTCCAGTCTTTTCCTTGAAGTCTTTGGTGTGAATTGCTTAATAAATGTGCCAGAAGAGAGTCCAAGAAAGATCTCTGATGAAACTATGATTAATATAAGGTATGTTCTATACAAAAGAGACTACTGGGCATTTTTTCTACCTCAGTGTAGTTCAAGATTTGTTAATCAGTCCAAATATCTGTAACCAGGCTTTGGAACCTTCAGGGCAATCTGAGTCTGTCCTGCCCCCAAAGAAAGAAGCCACCTCTTCTCTGAAGCCAGATCCAAATATCTGTAACCTCTGATGATTGTGTGGGCTTGTATTTTTGTCTGGTTTATCCACACCATCCAGGACATTTCCTGACTTAGAGTAGCATTTGATACATTTTTATTAAAAGAATAATACCAATAAAAGGCTACCAGGAGGTTTATATGTCAATAAGGAGAGATCATCCAAGTATATATAATGAGTTTATGAAAGGCACTGAAAAGTTTTATTTTTCTCCAATTACTGCCTTTAAACATCTCCTGCTAGATTTCCCTTCTGCCCTGGATGACATTCTCAGTGGGTTGCCAGCTTTCTGTACACTTCAAGTTATTAGAACAAGGTCATTTTTGGCAATTGGGACTAATTTTTAGAACGAATATATCCAGGCCTGCCATGATCCAAACTTCAGTCTCTCATCATTTTTTTCTTTAGATTAGGTTTACCTTATGGTTAGGGAAACTGTGCTAGGGGAAAAGGAATATTTTTTTTTCTTCCTCTTCCTATTTTTGATGAATCCTTTGATGCTGTTGAAAAGATAAAGGCCAAAAATCCTAGTTGGCCTAATTGCCTGGCACTGTTGGAGTTTTGCAAGGCTATCTGCATAGCAGACTCCCAAATGTTGATTCTGTAGAGGGTTGCACATTATGGTTCTTTGAAGGCTCCTTAAAATCTATCATGCTTCCCCATTTCTACTCTCTGACTGACAAGATTATGCTTATATCTCCCTCCCAGTTGTAGCCCCTAGGAGTCTACCCTCCCTCCTCCCATCTTCTTATCTCCTTCTGTTAAGTTGCATTGGCTAGAAGCCATCAAGATGACCCAAGCATGGCTACTTCTGCAGGATTAACTTCTGTCCCACAGAAAGTTCATGAACCTTTGCTCTTCCAAATGCTGGACTTAGTGTATTCTCTGTAACCTTTTAATCTCATTTGGCCTTCAAGTATAACTCTTATCCACCTCATGACTTTAAAAAAGTAGGAGTTAATTTCTATGCCCTTATACTACCAGGTCATCCACCTTCAAAGTCAAGGGAAAGGATGCAAGGTTTTCCTGAGATTTTTCTAACATGTTCTGCTCCATTGTCTTCTCTATAATGGACATCTGAATTTCTGTAGCTTAGAAAAAGCATTTAGCAGAGAAGTGAGAGATGTATTTTCTTCCTGCAGATAATCCAATTACCACAAGGGGTTCCTCTGGACCATCTTCTTTTGGCTTGAGGAAAGTATCCTTTTTCTTTCCCCTTAGTGATGGGAAATGAAAACTCAAGTCTACTTCCATCAGCTTTATATAGTCTGATGACTTATTTATGTATTTTTTTACTTCTACTGATTTTCTTTAAATTTCTAATTGATTATTTAGGGTGAACCATATTTGACATCTTGATTTAATTTAATTTAATTATTTGATTTAATTTAATTTAATAATTTAATTTAAATTCCAGTAGAGTTAACATACATTGACATCTTTTAATAAATAACACACGGGCATGTGTAGCACCATTCTTTCAAATATAAGAATACTTAGTATTTATTGTTCTCAACTTTAAGGCTTTAGTAAAAGTTCTGAGATGATTGGAAAACTGTTAGAATATGGAAGATAATTTAAAATAATATAGTCTAAGCCACTGTGTTACAGAGGAGACAATAACTTGCCCAAAGTCCTAAAATCCATGGCAAAGTTGAATTTAGTACACAAGCACTATTTTTCTTTCAGAGAGGAATCATTTCTGGAAGCTTATTAGGAAACTATATTTAAAACAATGTTCTGATCAGACAGAATAACTTCACAGAAAGGAATCATCTAAATTTATGAAAAGACCACTTTGTATGATTATAAACCTGATGGTCTATTTTATTACTTAAAAAAAATAAATCTCCTTCAATAGAATCCAAAAGATATTAGGTTCTTGCCAATTTATGTTCAATAATGAAAAAACAGATTCCAGTGTATTACTTTTTCTTCCCAATTCACTGCATTATATTTGACAATAACAACTGTTTTTTTTTCCTAAATTCAATATTCCATTATATTTGTCATCTTTAATTTCAAACTAACCTACTTTTTGTCTTGATTTTTACTGATGGCTCCACTTTTCTCTCACATGCTGGCTCAAAACAGCAAACAGAAACATCTTTTACTCTCTCCTCTCTTATCCTTCTCATCCAATAAGTGTCAATTCCACTGGATTTGTTTATATTTTGTTTTTAACCTCCAGCCCATTCTTTCCATTTTCAGTTCTTTTGCCTGTAACTATTAACCTTTCTCTCATTTGGTAATCCTCCATTAGTATACATCCTCTGTTATTTAAAATATGATAAAAAATAAAATAGAAAATGCATAGCTATTTCTTAAAGTTAAGCTTACAGAATTATAGATCTAATAGGGGAAAACATTTATATCATCTGATTGAGCAAGCCCTTTGATGCTAAAATTATCTTTACATAATGATCATTTAGCTCATGCTTTAACTCTATAGAGAACAGACAGACTCTCTTGAGATAGTTAATTCTACCAATGAGCAACTCTGACTTCTTAGAATGATCTTCTTTTTAAATTAATTCTAACTCTCACTTTTTTGTATTTTGACTGATTTGTCCCTTTGGATATTTTAGAATAAATCTAAGTTGCTCACATATGACAAACTTTCAGCTATTTAAAGATAGCAGTTGTATGTAGTATTACCTCTGGAATTCTGACTTTCGAGCCAAAATTCCTGCCTATTTGCCATGTGACAATTCTTTCTTGCTATAGGAAATAATAGGCTGATGTATCTCACTAAGACATCAGGATACTGGAAGTGATATTTCTATATGATAGTTAAGAAAAAAAAGGTTCTTTTTTTCAAAGTCTTTATATCTTCTTTTATTCCATGAACAATTATAGTTGCCTACCGTTAAGTAATATACCATTAAGCTTGATCTCAATGTCCCAAATAAAGAAGACAATCTACAATTGAAAGTCACTACTGTCAATCAGGATATAAAAAAACAGGTAAAATCACCTCAAAAAGTATGAGCAGAATATATGCCCAGAGTTCAACTACAAAAAAACCTTTTGGCTTGACCCCCTAAGACATATGTATATTGGAGTTCTGAATATATTTTACTCATTGGCTTAAAAAAGCAAAAATTAATTGATTCAGGGAAGACTTTCCAAGAAGAAGGAGGTCTTCCCTGAATCTTCCTTCAAAATTTCTTTAAACATTAGTTCTAATATTTAATTCTCATTCCTTTATTTCCTTTTATCATTTTCATTATAATATGGTTTCAAGTTTTTTCTTATCTCTTTGCTTTCCCTCCAGTAAATACATTCTTATTTACCTATGTTTCTCTTATGTGATTGAGCCTGGAGCTGAACATAATATCACAGTCATTATTAGCATGATAGATGCAAAGTAGATCTAACCTCTTCCTTGTTCTTGACATTGTTAAATACAGCTGAAGATAATATTAGGGGTGTGTGTGTGTGTGTGTGTGTGTGTGTGTTTGGTAGGCACATACCACTGCTGACTCATAATCATATCAATAATTAGTCATTGAATACTTGTTACCATCTTCTGTCTTACAGATTTTTTTTTTTTTTTTAAAAAGGGAAGCAGAGAGAGAAAGAGAGATGGGGGGGGCAGAGGGAGAGGGAGGCTCCACACCCAGAGCCAAGTCCAATGTGAGCATTGATCTCACAACCTAAAGATCATGATCTGAGCCAAAATCAAGAGTCGGATGCTTAACTGACAGAGCCACCCAGGCACTCCTTGTAGACTTTTGAAATAGCAACCTATTCTACCTGCTTACATTCTTGCCCGAAGTCTACAATCTATTTTCCATAAAGTATCCAGCATGATCTTTTAACATGCTATCAAGTTACATCTCTGCTTAAAACATGATCTGGTCATTGCCTATTTACTAATTTCACTCCTTATGACTCTTCTTGTCATATACTCTCTTTATCCGTATAGGTTCTTCTGTCTTCTATGTTGGTTCTTCTTCACAGTAAGTGCTTCCTCATGAGGGCTTTGACATTTGCCTTCCTCTGCTGCTGAAACACTTTCTCTCAGATATTCACATGGCTTGCTTTTCCACATTCATGAGGTGTTTCCTTAGAGACCTATTCAGAGTGATATTTCTTGCCATCTTATGTAAAGCAGCACCTTGCTACCCCATCACCATACACATCACTTATTATCCCTTTCCTCTACTTAATTTCTTTATGGAAATTATCCCTGCAGACCTTGTATTATTTTGTTTCTTACTAAATTGTCTATCTTTTCTCCTAGAATGTGAGTTCCTCAAGGATGCAGGTTTTGTCTGTCTTGTTCACTGCTATATCTTTAGTGACTAGAATGATATATAGCAAGTACTAAATTAATATTTGTTAAATTAGCATATAAACAAATGATTTCAGCTAAAAAACACTTGGAATTTATTAGGCCAGTGGGACTGGCTTTTTATCTCTATACTCTCTATCTGTAATACAAAACATCTTTTACAAATTATTTGCGCTATGCCTACTTGGAACTTTTTAACCATAGCTATGATTTTTTTTTTTTTTTGAAGACAGACTGAATCATAAATGAAACAAATGTTCCATTCTTGAGTTCTACTGAATCCTTTAGAAAAAAAGCCATCAAACAAGCAAAAACCAGCTCATTCCTTCAGGATTATGGATCCAGGGGCCAGGTTGAAATAGTTCTTGCTCAATTTAGGCATTAGACAAAGATAGCTCTAGGCCAGCAAAGTCATTATCAGTTAATGCTCTCTCTGAATTATTTTAGAAGAGCAAGTAGAAAGGCATACAAGTCAGGTGTCCTCTTGGACACCTTTAGGGCATCTTGAAACAAAATCTGCCAGACCTACATGCTGAGTGAAAATGTGTAGCATGAGACCTCAGATGCCTGATCAAAGACACTGGTGATTCAAAGATTTTACTTTTATTATTTTTTTTTGCTTTTTTTCATACATTTTTCTTTTCTTTTCTCTTTTCTTTCTTTCTTCTTTCATTTTTAATGCCTATTTTCACAATATTCTGAAATGAACTAAGATAATTGCTACTTCTTTAACCCAGAACTACAGGGCATCCAAAAATACCTCAGTTTAGTTCATAGTATTAAAAGACGTTAGGACGATCAGGTTAAAAAATCCAAAATTATTTATCATTTTTGGAGGTTTTCTTACCAAAAATTGCTATAACCAGAAACATAGCTTATGCCTCTCTTCACAGAAGAAAAGAATCAAACAAGTAATTAATCATTTCCTTTTTCCTTTCATTTATTTAAAAATAGGTACCCATACTTATAGAAAATATTATTCTAGATCTTTTGTAAGAGACATCAAATAAAGCACACATCACCTCTGTTTTTGTAGAGTCCTGCTTTTTTTTATTTCAGCATATAAAAATTATAATTGCAAATATGCAAGTACTAAAAAGGAAAAGATCATCACTTAAAACCATATTTATCCCTGATCTGGCCCATTTGGATTGTTCTGCCACATTCTAAATCTATAGGAAGGATGAGGTCATGCTGTAAGCACAGACACCATCATAAAGACATCATAAGAAAACTGAATTTTCCGACAAATTTCTGTTAAAGCTACAGTGAGAATTAGTATGGAAAGTATTTTTTTTCAAATGGTAGAAGAAATATTGTGGTTGATAGATATATCAAATGAATATCACCAAATATAGAAATCTACAGTTTCAAGAAATATGTAGTTGACTTAGTTGGTTGTTAGCAAAATATTTTCCCAAATAGCTAAAATAAACTATAGTCTTACAATTAGTTATATATGATTTATTTTACACATGACATATTTTAAATATTTGGGTCCTGATAAGCCTGTAAATTTTATCTAAGGTCAAGGAGAACAGGATTTTTTTTTTGTATTTCTCTGCATCTCAGTTGTGTCCAGCTTGTTTGGGATCTCGTGAATGTAACTGTCTCTACATTTTATAGGCAGAATAGACCTGTATTGAATTAATGAGATATAGAAAATGCAGCTGTTTTCTTGCTGACAAATTACTCAAATTACTAAATAGAGGCAGCTCCTCAGAAGTTCATGCTAAGCAATAAAACAATCTTCACCATAAATCGGCATTTTTCACTGTTTTATTACTGTAGTAGAAATTTATCTCTGCTTAACAAATGATATCATGAACATCTGTTCACAAGTTCTTGTGGACAGTTGATACAGTATGAATTTTCTGAGCATTATTTTACGATCACAAAAAGAACTAGTGTTGGCGGTCAATATTTTATTAGCAAAGATTTATCATTTTTGAAAATAATTTCAATAAGAGTCAGTCCAGTTGAAGAAGAATGAGATAACTTTCACGGCTCTTTTTAGATTATAAAATACTTTGATATATTTTGCTTACTCCTTAACCAATAATCAGGTAGAAAACTTTTCATTTTTCTCATGTAAGAGAAATAACATTCAGCTGACCTAATAAATTGGTTAATTCTCTCTTTACTCTCGAAAACACTGAGAACACATATGTACCCTCATTTCTCTGGGATGTTGAATCTGACTCTCTTCAGGTGATGGTTTCTTTTTTATATCACTCTAGAAATTGCTGATAATTATAGATAACTCTTAGCATTTCCTTTGCCTTTAAGATAAAAATAAATAAAACTAAATTCAGGTACACTCCTCTGCCAAACCCCCACTTCCACTAACAAGGATAAATTAAAGTGTCTTCTGATTAATTACATGTCTGATAGCAACAGTGCACAGCTGGAAAGAGTCAACTTGTTTTTTTTTGCACTGAGGTAGCCTCTATTATCATCATGACTTCCTAGGGACCGATACAAGGTGCATATATGTACTTTCAAAATGATCACAGAGGAGCCATAATCCATTTCTCTTTCTCAACTGCAGTAGGGCCAGTCAGACTTAATATTATCAGGCACCTGTTTTCTGTAACACTTCTCTTCTCATTTCCTTTTAAAGTTCTTAGGCAGCACTAGCAGCAGTGACAAAGTTCTGTGCTATTATCCCACTGCCACCAAGAAGAAGGAGACGATTTGTATAAGCTTATCAATGACAGACATTCTCTGTTCAATAGTTTATCATCTTCTTAGCAAAAGGAACAAACTGTCATCTGTCCAATAAAATGAATTTAACTCAATGAAGGAGAATGAGGTGAAAGTGGAGGGAAGGATGTGTGGGGTTTTCTTGTTTTTTTTTTTAATTATTATTTTTTTATTATTACGTTATGTTAATCACCATACATTACATCATTAGTTTTTTTTTTTTTTAAAGATTTTATTTATTTATTTGAGAGAGAGAGAATGAGAGACAGACAGCACGAGAGGGAAGAGGGTCAGAGGGAGAAGCAGACCCCCCGCCGAGCAGGGAGCCCGATGCGGGACTCGATTCCGGGACTCCAGGATCATGACCTGAGCCGAAGGCAGTCGCTTACCCAACTGAGCCACCCAGGCGCCCCACATCATTAGTTTTTGATGTAGTGTTCTATGATTCATTGTTTGTGCATAACACCCAGTGCTCCATGCAGTACGTGCCCTCTTTAATACCCATCACCAGGCTAACCCATTCCCCCACCCCCTCCTACATTTTTTTTTTTTAAGATTTTATTTATTTATTTGACAGAAAGAGACACAG
>NW_028012741.1:0-800 GCF_054177405.1 Leptonychotes weddellii
GCTCAGTTTATTGGCATATAGTTGTTGATAATAATTTCTAATAATTGTTGCTATTTCCTTGGTGTTAGTCGTGATCTCTCCCCTTTCATTCATAATTTTATTAATCTGGATCCTTTCTCTCTTCTTTTGGATAAGTCTGGCCAGTGGTTTATCAATCTTATTAAATCTTTCAAAGAACCCACTTCTAGTTTCATTGATCTGATCTACTGTGTTTCTGGTTTCTAATTCATTGATTTCTGCTCTAATTTTAATTATTTCTCTTCTAATGTGTGGCTTAGGCGTCGTTTGTTGCTTTTTCTCTGGTTCTTTAAGGTGTAGAGTTAGTTGGTGAATTCAGGATTTTTCTATTTTTTTGAGTGAGGCTTGGATGGCTATGTATTTCCCCCTTAGGACCGCCTTTGCAGTATCCCATAGGTTTTGGACTGATGTGTTTTCATTCTCATTGATTTCCATGAATTGTTTAAGTTCTTCTTTGATTTCTTGGTTGACCTAAACATTCTTGAGCAGAGTGGTGTTTAGCTTCCAAGTGTTTGAATTTCTGCCAAATGTCTTCTTGTGATTGAGTTCCAGTTTTAGAGCATTGTGGTCTGAGAATATGCAGGGAATAATCTCAATCTTTTGGTATCGGTTGAGACCTGATTTGTGACCCAGTATATGGTCTATTTGGGAGAAAGTTCCATGTGCGCTCGAGAAGAATGAGTATTCTGTTGTTTTAGGGTGGAATGTTCTGTAAATATCTATGAGGTCCATCTGTTCCAGTGTATCATTCAAAGCTCTTGTTCCCTTGTTGATTTTCTGCT
>NW_028012742.1:0-800 GCF_054177405.1 Leptonychotes weddellii
ACTCGTGTGTGGCTAAAATCCTGTTAGAAAAAATTATCCCTCCCAGGGAAGCCCTCTTGAAGTACACAGTGACCAGAAAACCCATTCTACCATGCAGGGCCCTCACCCCATTTGTGATGTTTGGCCAGTTTTACAACACTTTCATTATACGTTACTAACCCCTATCTTCACAGATGGTCCAATGCAATAATGGCAATACGGGGCCTCAATGAGCAAAATGTGCAAATTTTCCAACTACCTGGGACAAAGGCATTGCTGTTACTCCTTCGAAATCTCAAGTCCACCCCCTTTGGAACTCAGACTCTCACCCTTGCAGACAGTCACTGGACATCCATGCATTCCACCACTGCCCCCTTTTGACCCACAGGTGGGAAAAGGGGATATATTTCAATAATGCAAACATCTAGTTGCTTCTATTAAAACTAACCATGTTGTAGCAGAGCAATCTTTTCACAGTCTACTCCCAGGGGACACTTACCTTGACCATCACACCTTGCAACCTGGAGAGTCTCTCTATTGGAAAAGACACCTCCACAGAGATTCTCTTCAACCTCCCTTGAGAGGCCCTTATCACATACTGCTAACCAAACCTTGTGCTGCTAAATCCCAGGGAATGGACTCTTGGGTCCACGGGACACATTTAAAGAAGGCACCAAACCCTGACTGGACCTGTACACCATCTGGTGACAAGAAGGTAAATACTTCCCAAATTGAAATAGAAAACATCTGGGGAGACAGCTTTCCCCACATGTCCAGACCAGGCCTGCATTCCTTTTCTCACTGCTGCTCCTTCTACCTCT
>NW_028012743.1:0-800 GCF_054177405.1 Leptonychotes weddellii
CCCTGCACCCCTGTGGCGGGGGATGGGCTCAGTGGGAATCAGTCTTTGGGGCTTTTGTTCTCTGATGGCTTTCCCTGGTGGCTTTCTGCGTCTCTTCTGCGAGTCAGAGCAGAAGAGACCGTTTCCAACCCTCTACCTCAGAGCAGACAGACCGCAGTCTGTTCTTCAGTGAGCCCTCCAGGCCACACCGTCTCCGTTTCTGTCCCTGCTGCTATAAACTGCAGCGGCCTGGGTTGTGCGCCGCTCCCCCCCCCCTCCCGCAGCGCCCCCAGTCCTGCCTCCAGGTCAGGGCACGTCTCTGCCCTTTGTGCTTCTAAAACCACCAGCCGCTCCCAGTTCGCGTGCATGCGTGCGACTCCGCCGCTTGGGGTCCTGTCCCGGGGACTGCAGTTCGCGCTTGGGGTCCTGTCCCGGGGACTGCAGTTCGCGTGCGCGCGACTCCGCCGCTCGGGGTTTCCACCCCAGGGGGGTTGCAGTTCACCAGCACGACCCGGGCGCACCGGGTTTCCGTCTGGGAGGCTGCAGATCGAGTGCACGCGACCGTCGCTCTGGGTTTCTGTCCAGGGGGGCTGCGGTTCGCATGCGCGCGACCCCGCAGGTCTGGTCCTCCACCCCGGGGGCTGCCCTAAAGTCCTTTCCTGATGCTACCGGTCTGCGAGTCTGTGCCCCTCGGCAGCGGGCGAGGCTGTCACTCACCGGCGGTGTAGGATCCCCACATCCAGGCTCCCTCCCGCCGCCGTTTATCCTCCAATATCTGCCCGCAGGACCACGGCTCCCCGCTTCGAACCTCACAACCAACC
>NW_028012744.1:0-800 GCF_054177405.1 Leptonychotes weddellii
CTCTTGGAGAAAAAGACCGCAGTGGTTCAGACCTAAAGGCACATTCAGATTGAAAGTGAAGGGATGAAAAAAGATATTCCATGCAAATAGAAATAAAAAAATAAAAGGCAGGGTAACAATACTTATATAAAAAATAGACTTTAAGAAAAGACTATAACAAGACACGAAGAAGGGCCTTACATAATGATAAAGGGATTAGTCCAACAAGAGGATATAACAATTATAAATCTCTATGCACCCAACATAGGAGCACCTAAATATATAAAGCAAATATTAACAGATGTAAGGGTAAAAATTGTCAGTAGTACAATAATAGTAGGAGACTTTAACACCCCACTTACATCAGTGAGTAGATCATCCACACAAAAAAATCAATAAGAAAACAGTGGCTTTGAATGACACATAAGAACAGATGGACTTAAGAGATATATACAGAACATTCTGTCCAAAACAGCAGGATACATATTTTTTTTCAAGCGCACATTGAATATTCTCCAGGATAAATCATGTTAGACCACAAAACAAGTCTCAATAAATTAAGAAGATTGAAATCACATCAAGGATCTTTTCTGAGCAAATTGCCATGACCAGAAATCAATTACAAGGAAAAAAAAAAAAACAGAAAAAACACAAACACATGGAGGCTAAACAACATACTACTAAACAGCCAATGGGTAAATGAAGAAATCAAAAAGGAAATAAAAAAATACATGCAGACAGAAGAGAATGGAAACATAACTGTCCCAAATCTTTGGAACATGGCAAAAGCAGTTCTGCAAGTATATAGTGATATAGGCTTA
>NW_028012745.1:0-800 GCF_054177405.1 Leptonychotes weddellii
GTCTCTGGGAACTGACCTGCCTAGCCTGTTGTGAGGGTCATGCTCAGGGACAGTGTGTGCAGGGAAATGAGCCCGGGCAAGGCTCAACTGGGGGAAACACTGACATAGATTCTTAGGACTTGCCTTCCTTACCTTTCTTCCCCAAAATTAAAACTTTTAAAATTTCTTTTATTTTTTGGTTTTGAAGTAGAACATTCTTTTTTGTTCTTGTTTAATTCTTCAAAAAGACTGAAGCAGAGACCATGACACTTGCTTTCACCATAATTAGACAAGGTACTAACAGCTTGTATGCACAGGCCAGGAAACAGGATGACGCGCCCATCTTTTACCACGTTTTATCATGGAAATTTCACAGAAGGTTAAATATCTGTTCAGAATTAATATGATTTAGATTGGATTTTAGTGCTCTTGACACCCCATTCCTTTCTCCTGCACCCCTGAGTTTTCCTTACACCTGTGATGTTCCTCTCAGTGAGTGTGCAACCCTCCCCAACCTGCTCCTCTGCATGTTCTCCACAGCCACACGCTCTAACCTTGGATCCTTTTGGGACCCTGTGGGCCTCTGCATGAGGATAAAGTTTCTAATGCAGAAAATTAGCACCAAGGGCCAAGAGAGTGGAGGGAGAAACACCTTTATTTTCATTAGAAATAGTAATGCTTATAAACCTGTAGAAACCATTAAATGTAAGACCCAAGAAACCAGGAACCTGGGTGGGAGTGATCTAGAGGAGAAATCTTAGAAAGAGGAACCCAGATGTCACACTTGCTCTGAGATTAAGTCACTTAGAGTAGTGGTACCC
>NW_028012746.1:0-800 GCF_054177405.1 Leptonychotes weddellii
ATGTTGACTGACTTGTGTTTTCATGCAATACCCCAGACGATTCTAATAGGGGCTTGTAGTTTACACACACACACACGCGCACACACACAAAGATATTTGCCCTTTGAATTCCAGACTCAGGTTATATCTGTCCAAGACAAAGCCCCACACTGGCTCCCACCGTGGATAAAAAATAAATGAGATGCCATCCATGACCTCCGGGAACTGACAGAATATAACTCTAACCTAAGCATTACAGAAGAGCAGGATGCAGAATATGCTCTAAGAACAAACTGTACCATAAGAACAAAAGGAATAATTCCACGTGGAGCAACCAGGAATTTTTCTTGGGAGGGATAGAATGAATGCTGTGTGTGTAGGAGGAGGATGGCCCAGGGGGCAGGCAGAGAGAATAGCTCAAGTACAGGCCCTGTGGTAGGAGGGAACAGGAAGTTTATTTACACTGGATCCTCTTGCTTACAAAAGCATTTGGTGCTATAATCTCAAGACAAATGAGTAATACAATCTTAGTTACTAAGTTTCTTAAAGCTTTTTCCTTTCCAAAAAGAAATTAAAATGCAGTTTTTAAGGAATAAATCTACCGCTAAGAATTCTCTGAGATAGGGGCGCCTGGGTGGCTCAGTCGTTAAGCGTCTGCCTTCGGCTCAGGTCATGATCCCGGGGTCCTGGGATCGAGCCCCGCATCGGGCTCCCTGCTCCGCGGGAGGCCTTCTTCTCCCTCTCCCACTCCCCCTGCTTGTGTTCCCTCTCTCGCTGTGTCTCTCTCTGTCAAATAAATAAATAAAATCTTTAAAAAAAAA
>NW_028012747.1:0-800 GCF_054177405.1 Leptonychotes weddellii
CCCCCTCTCATGTGCTCTCTGTCTCTCTCATTCTCTCTGTCTCAAATAAATAAATAAAATCTTTAAAAAAAAATAAAATAAAAAAATAAAACAAAACAAAAAAACAAATAGCTCATCTTGACCAACTGTCATAAAATCAAAGGCCCCCACCTCACCATTTCAGCACTCCCATTCTCCTTATCCTGCTCTACCACTCTCCATAATACCATAATCACCATCTGAACTCCTATGTACCGGTCCCTGCCTTTAAATTTGTTGTTGTCTTTCCTAAGTAGATTGCAAACTCCACAAGGGCAAAAACATTGGGGTTTTTTTTCCTGGTCTCTCCAGAGCCTAAAACGGTGTTATGGCTTCTATTTGTTAAATAAAATCTCACTCACTTTCCCTGTGTATCTTTCTCTCACTCTCCAGGACCATGGTTCCTGAGGACAGGGAAGAAGCCCCATATGGAAAGCCCTCACATTAATCCCCTGATCCAGGACAAAGAAGAGCTTGTCCTACCTGTTCTGGGGCAGGGCCAGCTTCATGGGTGTATAACTCACGCAGTCACAGAGCTCCAGGCTCAGAGGGGCCTGACACTTGGTTGAAGGCTCTGTACTCACCACCTTGACATTCTTAAGAGCTTTTGAATAAGGGGACCTATGATTTCATCTTGTACTGGACCTCACAAATTATGTAGCTGGTCCTGTTTTGAGGATTCAGGGTAAGAAATGTGTGAGTAAAATAGCTCGCTGAGAACATCCACTGAAAGATGAACAGTCTTCACAGTGCATGACCCTCTTGGTAAGTCAGAGCCACTA
>NW_028012748.1:0-800 GCF_054177405.1 Leptonychotes weddellii
TGGTGATGGGAATTAAGGACGGCATGTATAGCATGGAGTACTGGGTGTTATACAAAAACAATGAATCGTGGATCACTACATCAAAAACTAGTGATGTATTCTATGGCGACTAATATAACATAATAAAATAAAATTAAAAAAAGAATTTTGATTAACCATATTTAATGATTCTATTATTCCAGCTTAGCCTCTTACATTAAATATAGCTGTGGAGTTTTAGAACATGGAGGGATGACATTGAGGATAGAGGAACAGACCCCAGGAGAAGCAAAACTGTCCAGAGGCTGAGGTTCATATCTGGAGACAGAATTCAGTTCTAGGTCAGATCCCAGTACTTCGATTACCATCTCTGTGATATTGGATGAGTTACCTCACTGAGTTTCTTCATCGTTAAAATGATAATCTAACATCTAACAATTTTAGAACAATTACTAGGTGTGAGATGTGCTTCACAAGGATTGCTTCATTTAATTATTACCAGTAGGAGCAACTTCACAGAGGTGTGGGGGCAGAGGGTAAATGAAACAGTGCGTCTAAAGCCTCCAGAAATGGCAATAGCTGCCGATGGTGGTTGGGATTTCTGTCGCTCTTATCATCATCATCTTCACCGCTATCCTGAATGAAGTCTACATGTAAAGGAGGGGTCCCACTTTGCTTCTCATCAAACAGAGTTCATCGCTGGCTCTGTTTATCAAAGCTAGAAGTTTGCAAAATGACAATTGAGAGGCTCTTGGGTCTGTACCAGATGTATTTGGAATATGTAAATTCAGTTATCTAAGATAACTTAGAACTAAGAAAAC
>NW_028012749.1:0-800 GCF_054177405.1 Leptonychotes weddellii
TTCCGTGCAACTCACTGAGAAAACTTCTGAGCTGGAAATTTTTTTCTCTTTCCTTGAAATCTTTTCATATGGAAAATTTTAAATGTATACAAAGAGAGTTTGTATACAAACATGGACAAGCGGATTCTAGTTCGTTATACTAGGGAGAATGGTATTGTGAACCCTCAAGTACCCATCTCCAGCTCAAAGTATCAACTCATGATGAACCTTGTTGCATCTATCTCCCTTCTACTCCTCCACTGACCGATTAAATATTAGAAATCATATACTATTGTTTCTAAACACTTTTGTGTGTACTTCTAAAACATAAGGCCCCACCCCCCAACAAAAAAAAGTCAAACTTAGAGAAAAGTTGCAAGACTATTAGAGGGAACTCCCATATGCCTTTCATGCTTATTTACCAATGTCACATTTGTATTCTAGCTGCATAGATGTAGATCCATGCATGTGCGTGCACACAAATCTTTTTCATTATATATATATGTATATATATATATGATTTTTTGATGTATCACTTGGAAGTTATAGGCATCCTAATACTTCACCCTAACTACTGCAGCCCGTATCTCACCAGAACCGAGATTTTCTCCTATATACCCACAGTACGATGATTAAGCTCCCCCAATTTGATATACATACAACAATATAATCTAATATGCAGTCTGTAGTAGATTCCTATTACTGCTGTAACAAATTACCACCAAGACGGTGGCTTAAAAGCAACAGACATTTATTATCTTACATTTCTGGAGGTCAGAAGTCCAACATGGGTTTTACTGGGCTAAAATAAAGATATTGGC
>NW_028012750.1:0-800 GCF_054177405.1 Leptonychotes weddellii
CCTGGGTGGCTCAGTTGGTTAAGCAACTGCCTTCGGCTCAGGTCATGATCCTGGAGTCCCGGGATCGAGTCCCACATCGGGCTCCCTGCTCAGCGGGGGTCTGCTTCTCCCTCTGACCCTCCTCCCTCTCGTGCTCTCTGTCACTCATTCTCTCTCTCTCAAATAAATAAATAAAATCTTTAAAAAAAAAAAAAAAAAACTGAGAGCTGACGCAGGGAGGCCAAAGGAGAGTGGGCCCAGAGAGCAGTGCAAAATTCTCAGGAGGAGGGGCTCCCTTTGCTGGAGTTGCCCTTCCTAGGATGAGCCCAACGATGTCCAGGCAGAGTGACTGCGTTAGGTATTCCCAGATTCTCCTTCGTGGGCGCTAGGGTCCAGAAAGCTTACGCAGTGCCATTGGCCTACCAGAATTTTGCTTACATTTCCTCCTGTTGCTTTGGTTCTCTTTTTAGAATTGTAAGATCATTCTGCCCTGTATGTGGACTCCTAATTTCATTCTTGTTGCTACTGAGGCAGCTATGATGGTTGGTGGATTTCTTTGGGCCTCGGAGGAGGGACCGGGGATGCTTTCACAGTTACTAATAGGGTAATCTTAGGAGTGCCCGCACATGGGGCCAACCATCTGTGGCTGAAGAGAGGGGCTGAGCCTGGGGAAAGAAGCAGGCAGCTGTGACCAATGGATGGAAGGCCTCAGCACACCCCTTTGCAGGAACTTCTACAGATTTCCCAACCTAAACAGACTCCACGAAAAAAAGGCTCGGCCCACAGGCCGAGAAGGGACAGCCAGAAGCCCTATAAAAAGG
>NW_028012751.1:0-19188 GCF_054177405.1 Leptonychotes weddellii
AAAGAAGAAGTCAAACTCTCACTCTGCAGATGATATGATACTTTATGTGCAAAACGCAAAAGACTCCACCCCAAAACTGCTAGAACTCATACAGAAATTCAGTAAAGTGGCAGGATATAAAATCAATGCACAGAAGTCAGTGGCATTCCTGTACACCAACAACAAGACAGAAGGAAGAGAAATTAAGGAGTCGATCCCATTTACAATTGCACCCAAAACCATAAGATACCTAGGAATAAATCTAACTAAGAGGCAAAGGATCTGTACTCAGAAACCTATAAAATACTCTGAAAGTAATTGAGGAAGACACAAGAAATGGACAAATGTTTCATGCTCATGGATTGGAAGAACAAATATTGTGAAGATGTCAATGCTACCTAGAGCAATCTACACATTTAATGCAATCCCTATCAATATACCATCGACTTTTTTCGAAGAAATGGAACAAATAATCCTAAAATTTGTATGGAACCAGAAAAGACCCCAAATAATCAGAGGAATATTGAAAAAGAAAAGCAATGTTGGTGGCATCACAATTCTGGACTTCAAGCTCTATTACAAAGCTGTAATCATCAAGACAGTCTGGTACTGGCACCAAAACAGACACATAGATCAATGGAACAGAATAGAGAGCCCAGAAATGGACCCTCAGCTCTATGGTCAACTCATCTTCGACAAAGTGGGAAAGAATGTCCAATGGAAAAAAGACAGTCTCTTCAACAAATGGTGTTGGGAAAATTGGACAGCCACATGCAGAAGAATGAAACTGGACCATTTCTTTATACCACATACAAAAATAGACTCAAAATGGTTGAAAGACCTCAGTGTGAGAAAGGAGTCCATCCAAATCCTAAAGGAGAACACAAGCAGCAACCTCTTCAGCCTGGGGCTGAACTGTGTTAATCTCAAGGTGGAAGGATCATGTTGTGATATATGTTTGCTAGTCTTGGTTTGTTTGTGGTACTTGGGACCTCTAAAGTGTGATCTCTCTTGCTCAAGTAAAAGGGTAGTACTGCTTATATATATTTAATCCCATTAGCTACATGGGAAACTTAAAAAATCCTTTTCTATATTTCTTTATAACTTTTCCTATTCTTTTTTAAAAATGTATTTTTATCTTTGAATCTATGTGTCTTGTAGACAGCATACAGTTGGATGTTTTTTTTAATCTAGTCCGACAAACTCTGACTTTTGATTGGACTATGTAATCCATTCACATTTAATTCTATCATTTATGTGGTTGGGTTTATATCTACCATTTTAGTTTTTGTTTTCTGTCTCATATCTTTTTTCTTCCTCTATTTCTCTTCTGCTGCTTTATTTTGTTTTAAGTGATATTTTCTGATATAGCATTTTAGTTTCACTAAGTGATATTTTCACTACATTTTTGGAGATTTTTTAAGTGGTCACTCTATAAGGTATATTTTATACATCTTAATGTATTAGAATTAGCTTCAAATTTACACTTGCATTATTGCAGTTATATATATAGAAACATACACTGTATAGATTCAGTTTCCCCTTTTTTGCTCTTTTCTGTGATATTGTTATGTGTATTATACCTATTAGTATTAAAACTCAACAATGCACTGTGTAATTACTATTTTATCATCTGTGATGATTTCCTTAGGCACAGTGCAACTTTGTTGCCCCTCATCTCTTTTGTGCTGTTATTTTTTTTTTTTAAGATTTTATTTATTTATCTGACAGGGAGAGACACAGTGAGAGAGGCAACACAAGCAGGGGGAGTGGGAGAGGGAGAAGTAGGCCCCCCGCTGAGACAGAGCCTGATGTGAGGCTTGATCCCAGAACCCTGGGACCATGACTTGAGCCTAAGGCAGACACTTAATGACTGAGCCACCCAGGCGCCCCTCTTTTGTGCTGTTATTGACAAATGTATTATACATATATTACATTTCTAAATGTGATAAGTCCAATATTATATTATATACATATTACTTCTTACAAATCACATGTAAAAAGAAATTAGGAAAATATGCATTTATTCTGTTTCATATAATGACAAAATTACCTTTACTACTGCTCTTTGTTTTTTGTATGGCTACTGAAATTTGTGTCTAGTGTTATTTGTTTTCATTATAAAGAGCTTCCTTTAGCATTTCCTGTATGCCTGTCCGATAGCAACAGATTCTCCCAGTTTTGTATTATTAGTTTGTTTTTTTAAATCAGGAGAAGTCTTTACTTCACTTTTATTTTTGAATGATATAGGATATCATTTGCTTTGCTGGATACCAGATTCCTGAAAGCACTTTGAACACGCTATGCCACTGCCTCCTGTGTTCCATTGTTTTTGCTGAAAAGTCATCTGTTAATATTATTTGGGTCTCATTATAAATTATGAGTTTTTTTTTCTTGCTGTGTTGAAGATTTTCTCCTTGCCTTTGACTTTCAGCATTTTTACTATGGTATAACGGTTTGTGGATCTTTCTGTGTTTATCCTACTTGACATCCTAAATATGTGGATTATTTTTTCAATAAATTTAGAGAGTTTTCTGCCATTACTTCTATGAATATTTTTCTGCTCCTTTTTCTCTCTCCTCTCCTTCAGGTGCACTTATGTTGGTGCAATGGATGTTGTCCCACATTTTTCTTAGTCTCTGTTCATTTTCCTTCATTCTTTCCTCTCTGTTTTTCAGTTTGCACCATCTCTCTCAATTTGTCTTCAAGTTTGCTAGTGCTTTCTTCTGCCAGTTCAAATGTACCAGTGAGGCCCTCCAGGGAATTTTTAAATTTCCATTACTGTACTTCCAACTCCAGAATTTCCATTTGGTTCTCTTTTAGAATTGTTCCTCTTTATTGATATTCTCTTTGATGAAACATTATCAGACCTTCATTTACTTTTTTTTACATGCTTTCCTTTAATTCTTTGACATATTTATAATGGCTGTTTTAAAGTATTTTTATTTTAAATCCCACATCTGACTACTCTCACAGGTAGTTTATGTTGCTTGCTTTTTTTTTGGTACATGAATCATCTTTTTCCTGTTTCTTTGCATGCCTCAGTTTGTTGTCATTGTTGGAAACTGGACACTTTTGATAATATAACAACTCTGGATAGTAATCCTTTCCCAACCTCAGGCTTGTTATTTTTATTTACTTGTTTATGTTTTAGTGGCTGGCTGAATTATTTTTATTTATTTTTTTATATTGGCTGAATTATTTTAGTAAAGTCTATTTATTCCCCACACTGTAAAGCCTGTTTCTTCTCAGCAAGGTGTAGTTTGGGGGTATGTCTACAGTCACTTGGGATGACAGTGATATTAATAGGCCTCTCTTTTCCTCTTTCTCTGTTATATTGCACTAATGCTGGGTGATTTCTTTATTGTTTTTGATAATGCCTTGGGGAAATCGCTCTACAGGCTAATCCAATCAAATGTGGCTCCTTTGAAGGAATAGTTTCTGATGTCCCTGTGTGATATTTGTTCTTACCTGAGGAAGATTCCTCTCAGTTGTCTTATTTCTTGTTTCTTTCTACCAAACTAACTGACCTAAAGTCTAGGCTGTATTTACATTAAATCCAAGATTGTTCTTTCAATTGCTTTCCACCACAGATTCCATTGTTCTGAGAATCACCTTAGGTTTGAGCTTCTCCATGTTCTGTGGCCAATGACATCATTTCTTTGGAAAGAGATTAGGAGCTATCTGTTTTATAGCCTGCTTCTTTCCCTGCGCAAATTCTCTGAGCCAGTGATCTGAAGCTGATGGTAGGGGGAAATGGAAAGCTTCCTTCCAACGTATTATCTAAAGTGTCCAGTTTCCAACAACAACTCCAGCAGGTTAGCACTAGGTGGAAGGTGACAGTAGCCTGAGGTCCTTTTGGTTTGCTCCTCCTATCATGGAGCTGCTACTTAATTAGCCAGATAAAGGGTGACTGAGGTCCCTGTATTCTCAGCATGCAGTGCTCATGACAGAGCCTTCTTTCTACAAGTGGGGGCTGGGTACAAAAAAGGATCCCCCACTTCTCAACTACACTTGCATGGGCCTTAGCTTCAACAATAAGAAGCTGGAGGCAGGATGAGAAATGAAGTCTTGCTCCTTCTGGGAAGAAAGCCCTCTGACTGGGAGCTGAGGAGAGAGGAAATCCTGTATTCTTGGCCTTGCTGAACTGGGAAGTGGGAAAAGAAGGTGCAGCCTTGATTCATCTACCACACTCAATTTTCTTATTGAATTTTCATAGGTTTTCTTCATTTGCTATTTATCTTTAGGACCTTTTCCAGAAACTTTATATGTTTTTTTAAAAATAATTTCATCAGTTTCTCTGGGGGAGCAGGTCATAAGAGTTCCCTAGGCTGTCATGCCAGGACTTGACTTCCCCTTGCCTTTATTTTTTTAAAGATAGTTTTGCGGGAACTCTGTGCCGTTTTATGGGAGCATTTAGGCTGTTCACGTTGAGAGTGATTATTGAAAGACATGATTTTATTGTCATCATGTTGTCTGTGACGTCCTTGTTTCTGTAGATTGTCTCTGTAAATTTCTGTTCTATATCACTCTTGGGGTCTTTCTCCTTTTATAGAACCCCCCTTAATATTTCTTGCAGGGCCGGCTTAGTGGTCACATATTCTTTCAGTTTCTGCTGGTCTTGGAAGCTTTGCATCTCTCCATCCATTCTAAATGAAAGCTTTGCCACATAAAGTATTCTTGGCTGCATGTTCTTCTCATTTAGTACCCTGAATATGTCTTGCCAGGCCTTTCTGGCTTGCCTGGTCTCTGTGGATAGGTCTGACATTATTCTGATGTTCCTTCCTCCGTACGTAAGGAATCTCTTCCCCCTAACTGCCCTTAAGATGGTTTCCTTGGTTCTAAGATTTGCGAGTTTTACTATTACATGTGGGGTGTTGGCCTGTTTGCCTTGATCTTGGGAGAGGTCCTCTCTGCCTCTAGGACACGAATGTTTGTTTTATTCCCCAGATTAGGGAAGTTCTCAGCTACGGTTTGCTTAAATATATCTTCTAGCTCTCTCTCTCTCTCCACCCCCTCCAGAATTCCAATAATTCTGACATTGTAACGTTCCATGGTGTCACTTATTTCTCTGATTCTATTTTCATGGATTCTGAGTTGTTTTTCCCTGGCCTTCTCTTTTCCCTTTTTATCTATTATTTGGTCTTCTAAGTCACTAATTCATTCTTCTGCCTCACTTACCCTAGCTGTTAGATTATCTAGATTAGATTGGATCTCATGGATAGCATTTTTAAGTTCTGCCAATTCAGCCATTTCTGCCTTTAGAGACTCTATATTGCCATTAATTGATTTCTCCATTCTAGCTCTTGTCTTCACAATTACTAGCCTGAGTTTCATCTCCAACATCTTGGTTATATCTGAGTCCATTTGTAAATCTGTGGCATAAATCATAGTCTCTGAGTCTTTCCTATTTTGGGTGTTCCTCCTCCTAGTCATTCTGTTGAGGGGTGGTTGAGGGAATGTATATAAAAAAAAAAAGGTAGTTTTGCTGGATATAGGATTCTTGAATGACAGATTTCACAACCCCCATCCCCACACTTTGAATATGTTGTCCCACTGCCTTCTACCCCCCATAATTTCATTTTTTTAATCCTCTATAATTTCTGATGAAAAGTCACTTGTTAATCTCTTTGGGGTTCCCTTGTATGTGAAGATATGTTTTTACCCTATTGCCTTTAAGATTTTATCTTTGTCATTGTTCTGAAACATTTTGACTATGATATGTCTGAGTGTGGATCTTTTTGTGTTTATCCTGCTTGGAATTTGTTGAGCTTTTGGTTATATAGATTAATGGTTTTCTTCATATGTGGAAGTTTTCGGCCATTATTTCTTTAAATATTTTTTCTGTCCCTTTTTAACTCTCCTCTTCTTCTGATACTCTCATTACTTGAATATTGGTAGGCTGACAGGTTTACCATAACTCTGAGGATTCCAGTTTTCCAATTCTTTTCTTTTCCCTTAGCAGCTCAAGGTCTCTGGTTAAATGTGGGCCCTTATTTGAGGGGCCTTATTTGAGGCCCTCTATGAATTTTTAATAGTAGATACTGTACTTTTCAATGCCAGAATTTCCATTGTTTTTAACATAGTTTCTCTTTATTGATAATCTCTACTTGATAAGTCATTGTTGTTACACCTTCCCTTAATTCTCTAAACATAGTTTCCTTTCATTCTTTCAAGTTATTATAATAGCTGATTTGAAGAATTTTGTCTGCTACATTCAACATCTTGGACTCTCTCAAAGGCAATTCCAATTGCCCATCATTTTTGTGTATAAGGGTCACACTATCCTGTTTATTTGCATGTCTCTTTTTTTCCCTGAAAAGTGAACATTTTAAATAATATATTTTAGCAACTCTGGATTCTGATTAGTGCCCTCTTCTCCTCCCCAGAGGCTTGTTAATGTTGCTAGTTTCTGTTAATTTATTTGTGTAGTGTTTGCTTGGACTAATACTTGAAATCGACTTCCAAAGTGGGCTGCCTGTGAGGTCACTGCTCAGTTTCCCCCCACCCTTGCTTTTGTTTTTAAGGCTGGATTCCTAGAAGTCACCAGTGGCATAACTTAATGTTCATTCAGTCATTGGTCAGAGTTGACTGGTAAGACTTTTGTATTTTGCTGATGGATCTGTGAGTACCTTGGGGAATTATTTCAAGCCCACCCCACACTTAACCAGAGACCAGTTGTTCTCAGGTACCTAATCTGGTTGCTCTTGAATGGCTGCAGCCTCATGTGTGTACAGTCTTTGGAACCCAGGGGATAGATGTGATCTTAGCAGGGACCATTAAACAAACAAACAAACAAACAAACAAACAAAACAAAATAAAACCCTGTCTAGAAAAATCCCAACAATTATTAAGGTAGACAAGCTGAAAGAGAGAAAGAGAGTGGAGGAAGGCTCCCTGGAGTGAGAATTAGAGTTTGACCTTCAGTAAAAGAGCTGCCATCATGTGCTGACAGCCCAAACCAGGGACCTGGGTCACTTCTTCCAGGGCTGTCAGAATGGCAGGGGCAGGGGACAGATGTGGGGCCTGCACATCCAGGTGTGAGAGGTACTACAGTCTCTGGGCAGATTCACTCAGAGCTTGACCTTTTGAATGTAAAACACTTGTCAGATTGCCAAGTGCCAACTAGCCAGGGGGTGGATTCAGCCAGGAGAATAGTATTCCTGTCACTTTTCCAGGGATGCTGTCTCTCTAACTGGACCCTATGACCACAGCATCTCTTTTGGAAGAGAAATGGCTTCTACTGAACTCAGGTAATACCTAGAAACTGGGATCTCTCTAGCATCTGGTTGGCATTTCTCAAGTTTTAAAACCCATTTCTCCATTTTATCAATGTAATAAATTCTGTAATTTGTATTATAAAAATAATTATATATATTTTATTTCCTAACTAAAAAAACAAAAACAAAAACAAAAAAAAACCCTGTCTATTTCCCTGTTCCCTCTGTTAAACTTCAGACTGGTCAGCTATTTTGTTTCTTGCAACTAGATTTATTGAGCTATTAGCTTTCTGATCACTAAGATCTCCATTATTTTCAATAATGCCTTAAGACACGAGTTTCTCCAGGTCTTATTCCCAATAAAATTATCCCCTTAACAGATCTGTGTAACTACCAGGATTTCCATCTTGCCTCTCCCCATGGGCAGAACCTTTGGTGCATTACTGCATCAGAAATGGATATAGAGGTGGTGGTCCACTTCTTCCAGAATGACACCTTCACCTTAGGAGTGAGATTTGTATAGCCAGTAGTATTCTCAGCCTGCCCCTCCCAAGTGGAACCTAGGTCATACAAGCAGAAACTAGGGAGGGGCAGTGATGAAAGCCCCAATATTCTTGGTCTACAAGACTTGGATAGATTCTCCTTCAGGGGAGTGGGAGCTGGCTGTGGTGAGGGAACCCCAGTCTTCTTGACTTCACCTTCCTAGAATAGAGGGGAGGAGAAATCCTGGCAGCCCCTGTTGAGGTGAAATCATAGCCCTATAACTGGAAGCTGGGCAAGGATAAAAGGAGCCCCATCCTCTTGGTCACGCCCACCAGGAGTAGAGCTTCAGTAACACAGATGGGGTTGGGGGTGGCTGATGGAAACAAATCCTGACTCAAACACCATAGATGCCCAGTCTTCTTTCCAAGGTTTAGTGTGTTTTATTGAATAAGTGCTTCCAATATGCTTCAAATTATTATGATTTATGATTTTTACAAGTTAAATAGTTTCACTCTGGGGAGAATCTGTAGAAGTCCTCATATAGTCATTCCAGAAGCTCTAATTACATTCTTACTTTTTCACATAATAGTGTATCTCAGGTTCATTTTGTACAGTTCTTGTACAAGACCTGCAATCATTTTCCAAAGGAATGTTCCTTTTAAAGAGAAATGGTATCTAAAGATCATAGTTTGGTTGATAGGTTTGCTTATTTTTCTTGGGCATATCATTGTATCTAGTCCTTTTTAGTTGATACAACTAGGATTTTTTTTTTTAAGATAAAATACATCATGAGATTATTGTAAAGCCTTATTCAGGAAATGCTCTTTTTTTAAAGCTATATACATCATGAGGTCATATTGGAAAGCCTTATTCTCCTCCCCAAGATCAGCACAGCAATGTATTTTATCCCCCAAAACACATACTATACCATCAATATAACCAATAATACAATAATAAAAAAAAAATCTCTTTAAATTGTTTTTTAGTTCTTTTTGTCCTTAGATGATATCCAACTAATGATGTACAGTCAAATAATGTGTTAAAGTGGCTATAGTTCCTCTCAGAGTGTTTATGCCACTAATTACACAATCATCTTTGATTTTTTAGGGATTATTTTATTTGTTTATTCAAATTATATACAGATATTTACATGGTTTCAAAATCAAATCTACAAAACAAAATGAATTCAAAGTAGTTTAAGTTCTAACCCTGTATCCTCCACCTTACAGTCCCCCTCCCCCATAGGTCAACATTTAACTTTTTTCATTTTATTTTTCTAGTGCTTTTTAAAAAAGAAAATCTACATAAGCAGGTATTAATATTACTTTTCTTCCTGGATATCATGAGAATAAAATGCGTTTTTTCTGTACTTTTTTTTCCCTTTTTAATAATATATCCTAGAATGCAGACTAGAGTAATATATAGAAATATCCCTCATTATTATGGTTGATTTGTTAGTATTGTCAAAAAAAAATACATACTTCTAATTAAAAAATACTTTATTGTTTAAAAAATGCTAACCATCCCTGAGCTTTCAGTGAGTCATAATCACTGATCACATGCCACAATAACTCATATAATAATATAATAATAAAAAAGTTTGAGATATTGTGAGAATCACTAAAATGTGATACAGAGACACAAAGTGAGCAAATGCTGTTGGAAAAATGGTGCCCACAGACCTGCTTGATTCGGGGTTGCCACAAACCTTCAATCTGTAAAAAAAAAAAAAAAAAAAAAAAGCAATATCTGTGAAGTGCAATAAAATGAGATACACCAGCATAACTAACTCGTGGTATAAGGGCAGGGGGAGTACAGTGCCTCGGGAACCTCAGCCATGGAGATGAACACTCTGGTTTCTGGGATCCTGCTGCAGCCACAGCAATTCACATTAATTTTTTTCACATGTTGGACACCTTACAGTATTCCAATCAAGGAAGGGGCTAAAAAGTTCAAAAAGCAATGCATCAGAGGGATACAATAGAGCTAATATTTTCAAATATTTTTTTTCCTCTTTAAAGGTAAATTTTTAGTAATTTAAGGTCCATTTCTGTTTTTGGAATTTTTATTTTCCTTCACCAGTTAACTTAGTATTATTTAAATTTAGAATTTGAGATCAATAAATCTTTATTGTAATCATTAACCACCACTATGGCAAATTTTGACACTTTTTTTTTAAGATTTTATTTATTTATTTGTCAGAGAGAGAGAGGGAGAGCACAAGCGGGGGGAGAGGCAGGCAGAGGTGGAAGCAGGCTCCTTGCTCAGCAAGGAGCCTGACATGGGACTCAATCCCAGGACCCTGGGATCATGATCTGAACCAAAGGCAGACTCTTAACCAACTGAGCCACCCATGTGCCTAAATTTTGACATTGTCATGAGCTACTCATTTAATTTTTAAAATCATTTCATGATTAGACACCTAAGTCCATCTATGTGTTGGACAAAGTCTGAGTTCCAAGTATGTCTACATCAAGAGCAAATCTTGTCCTGTACCTGAAAAATTCCTCCAAATCTCCCCCAACCCTCAGTACAAGATTTCTTTGTCCCACTTTGTACTTTTCCTTCTTTCTTCTGTTTCCTTTCTCTTCTGTGACAATGAAGTTGTATCTCTCAAGCTTACAAAAATCCACAAATTTCAAATAATTGAAGTCATCCTCTATTGATCTAAATATACTTTAAAAATTAGAGAACATTTATCTGAATAAAAGTAAACATAAAATTTCATAACCATGCATTGAGAAGTTTTTCAGGCATGGAATTTTGTTGACCCATAATTCATTTAAAAATACAACTATGAAACTCAATGCACTGATTTTTTGAAGAAAAAACATTTAAACATTAGATGGATGTGACCAAGACTGTACCTTTAAAATAACAGAAGCGGGTTCCTCTATTTCTTTCGTGAGTGTTCTATAGTTTCCAGAGTACAGATCCTTTACCTTTTTGGTTAGGTTTATTCCTAGGTATCTTATGGTTTTTGGTGCAATTGTAAATGGGATTGATTCCTTGATTTCTGTTTCTTCTGCCTCATTGTTAGTGTATAGAAATGCAACTGGCTTCCGTGCATTGATTTTATATCCTGCAACTTTGCTGAATCCCTGTATGAGTTCTAGCAGTTTTGGGGTGGAGTCTTTTGGGTTTTCTATATAAAGTAACATGTCTGCGAAGAGTGAGAGTTTGACTTCTTTGCCGATTTGGATGCCTTTTATTTCTTTTTGTTGTCTGATTGCTGAGGCAAGGACTTCCAGTACTACACTGAGCTCCAGGAAACAAACAGGGTTGCTGGAGGGGAGGTGGTGGGGGAAGGGATAACTGGGTGATGGGCATTAAGGAGGGCACTTGATGTAATGAGCACTGGGTATTACATGCAACTGATGAATCACTAAATTCTACCTCTGAAATTAAGTAAAAAAAAAAAACAAAACAAAAAATATAACAGAAGTGGGAATTGATATGAGTTGTTTGACTAAATTTGTATGAGACCATTAATTATTACAATGAGAGTCAAATAAAAAGTGTTCCAGCAAGAAAGCCAAACACATTTCTGTCAGCCTTGGTTTGTTCTCTACATCTAGGCATGTTTCATTCTTTTTTGAAATGATTTCCATTCAATTCTATTTACTCTGGAAATGGATTTCCCACCACTCCTCTCTGTTGCTTCTTTTCCTCCCTCTGTCTTCTGTCAAAGTTCCTGGGTATTTTGAAGTTCTTGAGTATCCTCCAAAGTGGGGATGCCCTTTGTCATGCAACCTTTCAGCCTGTACAGCAGGTGGACTTGGGGGAAAGGCTTCTAGTGGCATTTGGAACATGGGCTCTTTGGCTCTGTTACTAATGTTGAAGCAGAAAAATCAAGGAACAAAGCTCATGTCATTTTCCCAAAAAGTCCCCTTGGTTTCTGAACCCCTTTGGTTTCTGCTGTGCAGAGAAGTGTAAAGAAGCTCCAGAGTGCTGAAGCTATCCCCCAGAAGGTTCCTAGCTGGGGCCAGTTCTCTACCTCAGAGCCCCCACCTGCAGGCACTGGCCATTTGTCCTGGAGCTTCATAGCTTTTTAAAGATTTTGTTTTCCTTTGAGAGACTAGATTTCATGTTCCTTTTTGAGGAGGGTTTCTTTCCCATTCTGTGGTTGTTTCCACATAAAATAGGGAAAGGAATCCTCTTTGCATTTGGTTGTAGTTGATTTCACTGTGAGATCTTTTTCATATTCTTTTTTTTTTTTTTGAGTTTCATTATTTTTTTATTGAAGTATAATTAACATACAGTATTATATTAGTTTCAGGTGTACAATATTGTGATTCAACAATTCTGTATATTACTCAGTCCTCATCATGATAAGTACTCTTAATGCCACCCATCCCCCACCTACCCTCCCTCTGGCAACCTCCAGTTTATTCTCTGTATTTAAAAGTCTACTTTTTTTGTTTGTGTCTTTTTTCTTTGTTTTGAATTTTAAGTTTCCCAATGAATAAAATAATATGGTAATTTTCTCTTATTCTCTTTCATTTCACTTAGCATTGTACCCTCTACATCCATGTTGTTGCAAATTGCAAGATTTCATTCTTTTTTCATGGTTGAGTAATATTCCATTATGTATATTTATATATTATATTTATTTATATATTATATATTATTCCATTGTATGTATTTTATCACATCATCTTCATCCATTCATCTATTGATAGACACTTGGGTTGCTTTCATATCTTGGCTATTGTAATTAATGTTACAATGAACATAGGGGTGCAAATATCTTTTTGAATTAGTGTTTTCATTTTCCTTGGGTAAATACCCAGTAGTGCAATTGCTGGATCATAGGATAGTTTTATTTTTAACTTTTTGAGGAACCACCATACTCTTTCCCACAGTGGCTGTACCAGTTTGCTTTCCTACCAACAGTGCACAAGGGTTCCTCTTGCTCCACATCCTTGCCAACACTTGTTTCCTGTGTTTTTGATTTTAGCCATTCTGACAGATGTGAAGTGATACCTCATTGTGGTTTTATTTGCATTTTCCTGATGATTAACGATATTAAGTATCTTTTTTTATGTGACTGTTGGCCATTTTTATGTCTTCTTTGAAAAGATGTCTATTCAGGTCCTCTACCTATTTTTTAAATCAACGTGGGATCTTTTAATCCATCTGTCAACTAGCCATCTCCTCTGCTGGCTGAAGACCAATTCTGAAATATTCTCCCTCTTCAGCGTCTGCAGAAGAGTGGGAAATGAGTGTTACTGGCCCCAGGAGGCCATATGTTTCCCTATCCTCTAAATTTTTCCCTAACTTTGGCTTTGGTTTTCAACAAACCTTAGCTGGTAGCCAAGAAAAATACTTTTAAGAACACCACTTCAAAACTGAAAGGGACAAGAATAATAAATTTAAAAATAATTATAATGAAGCAGGAAATCTAATCTCTTGCTCTCCTTTCCCCCTGTCACCTGTATAGGAGGCTTGTGAGCAGAAGGTGACTGTTCATTTCCCTAAATGCTCTACATACATCAAACCTATGTGCTGCCCTCCACCTTCATCAGAAGCACATTCCTGGACATTGGGCATTGTGCATGTTTCAGCGGAAGAAAAACCCTGGCTTTGACTCGAGGCCTCTCACTCAAACCTGAGAGGAAAATCTGTGTGTGAGTCTTGGTTCCCCAAAGGAGAGAAAATGAGAAGGCACTTCCTACCCATTAAAGTATCCAAAACATTGCTGAAGGAAAGTTAAGCCAGTCCAGATGCTAAGCACGTTAAATCTAAAGAAGCTCAGAAATCCTACAGACTGCCAAAAAAATGTTAGGGTCGCACTTGATCTAGGTCATTTCCAGTTGGTTCTAGGAGCAAGCAACTAACTTGCTTATAGAGATCAAGAGCTAAGCTCAGGACCAGGGAGTTTGGCCCTTTATCCTTATTCTGGTTCACATAAGGAACATTCTGGAAAAGACATGGGTGGGAGTCAAAGAGGACAAGAATGTCTCCTCCAGAAAGGAGAGCATCACAGCCAGAGGAAGCAGCCCACCGTCTCAGGACACAGTGATCCTTCAGAGTTCCACATGTTGCCCTTGAAGACAGGATTGTGAGGATAAAAAGCCAACAAAGCAATAAATCAATACAAAAAAGCTTTTGCTTTTTTAGTAAAACTAAAGATTTTAAGTACAAAGAAACACATAGATAATAACATAGGCATTTCTTTCCCCATCACCATAATAAATGAATAAGATATTGAAACCTTGGCCAGTATCATTGACAAGGACCACAATACATAGCTTCTGTTTTTTATGCTTAGCTATGGAACTGTCCTGCAAGTCCTACAATTGTGCAGCAAGAGAAAAAACCCTGAAACATGCTGGAGGCATGTTGGAAACATATGTGGGCATGCAAGCAGGCAGTAAGATGCTGTCTAAAAAACAGTGTTTTGAATTGTGAGAACACTTATAGGTATATATCTGTCTCCTCCAAGGGGTTTTCATATCATAAAATGTAATATAAAGGAGTGCTAAGTTAAATTAAAAAAATAAAATTTCACAAGATGTCTATAGTAAGAAAAACTTGGTAATTCATAATTCATCTTATTCACAATAAGATTCCAAGAAATAACCTCTTTCAATGATATTATTTTGCTGAATTTAAAGGGGACTGGCAGTTAAAAACCTTAATTTTCAGTTTTTATTTTGATAAGATGGATGTTCAGATTGTTTTCTCCTTTCTAAAAAGTTAAACCTACCACCTTCTCAGCGGGAGCAAGTTTCTTTCCTTTTCTTTCTACAATAGGTAGTGTCTGAGCAGTGAAGGATGAATGCTTGAGGTGCACCACAGAGACAATCATAAGAAGATGTGTGGAATCCCTGTGGCCGTAAAAGGTATCCGCTTTCCTTGTAGCATGCTGCCTTCCGATTCCTCGTAATTAATGCTTTTCATCAGAAGAAATGATGACCTAGGATTTCTGCCTTAATTGAATTGGTGCTTACAGTGGACTGTATCATGTTCAAAGACCAAAAGATTAGATATTCATTTGTGCCTGGTTTTAAAGGGAGCTTTCTGAGCTTTTTCTGTTCGGTATTCACTACAGTTGAGTGGATTTTGGGGGAAAAAATCTGTATTGTATTTGTGTAAAATTACAAAATATCAGCGGTCTAGATCTGATGTTATACTCATATGTTTTCCCTAATTTTCTTTTTATTACCCTTTGCATAATTGCAAGGCAATACAGCCTTCCAATTACAGGGACCACTGACAAACATAAACAGCAACTCAGCACCAGCGGGCACACATTTCCTGTAGTGCATGCCACTGTGCCATTCCTCAAAAATGCACCCACAACTTATTCACAATTATAGATGCCACAGGAAGAGGGAAACAGATGCTAGGGAAGAAATAGTGGTGGCTGAACCTACTGGCCAATCTGTGAAAGCCAGCCCATGTGGCAAAAATGAGAAAGCAAAATGTATTCATGGTTGAATCTATTGGCCACGTTGCGAAGGTCAAAAATCTAACCATTTAGGGCCAGATTCAATAAAAATCTGTCTGGCTTTTATGCCAAGCCATTCAGGCCTGGAAAAATCAATTTTCTGGAACTTTTAAAGTCTTCCATATTCGAGGCAAAATCAGCGTTCCTCCCCATTCTTACTCAGAGCAGGCTTCGGAGGCACTCTGGAGGCCTGGGTCAGCCCTGGGTCTTGGCTGCTTTGAGCAGGTTCTAGCAGAAACATGCAGGAAAGAAAAAGAGTGAAACATGTGCATGCGGCCCATTGTCAGACTCTCCATTTCCATGCCCAGCACTGTCAGTTGTCATTCATTCATTCATCATTTTTTTTTCATTTATTCATCAAACATTCTGGAAGCTCCAACCCTGTGCCCAGTGCTATGCTACAGGTTGGGAAAATCAAGATTGAAACACATGGTGCCTGCTCTGAATGAGACCACAATTAGACAATTGCAGTACAATGTCATAGAGATTCCTTAAAAGATGTAGAGGATCTCATGGAAGCATTGAAAAGAGGCATCTAATTAAGTCTAGAAGAGTTAGAGGGTCTGTCTGGGAATGCTTTTCCCAAAGGAGGTGACAAGTGAGATCAACCTTGAGGTTTAGATATAGAACAATGGCAAGGGGAAGGACCAGCACATTTGACTGAGAGCCTCAGGGGCAATGAGGTGGAGGTGTGTGTGTGTGTGTGTGCACATGCATGCCCATACATATGTGTGTGTGTGTGTGTGTGAGAGAGAGAGAGAGAAGGGGATAGACAGAGAAAGAGAGAGATGAGAGAAACAGGCAGAGAGATGGTGGGGGGTAGTTCCCAGTCTTGTGTAGTAAATGGGGAGGAGGCAGATGGACCGGGGCTGAAAAGCTAAAGCCACCATTATTTTTAAGCAAGAGAGGTGCATGCTATCCTTACATTTTAAAAAAAACCTGGAAGTGTGTGGAAAATGGACTGGAACAAAGATGAAACCAGATGCAGGAGATGGTTTAGGGTGCCACCACAGTAATTACAATGAAAAGTGAGTTGGGGCAGATGTACTAAAAACCTTTATGGCCATAGACCCATGGGGCTCAGGGCCTGAGTGCTTGGGTGGAGTGATGGAGGCATGCAGGACGATGTCCTACTCTTGCTGATCAAAGGACAGGTCCATGCATCCAGCTGGGAATATGGATGGAAGGGCAGCTGTGGAGGGCAAGATAATAAAATGGGATGTGTGTTTGTGTTAGGAGGCTTGGTGAGAGGCTTAAACATAATTCTGGGCTGAGGATTAAATGGAAGCGGGATCATTAGTCTGTGGGTGATGGTTGTAATCTGGAGTGTAACTGAGGGAAACAGACTGAAGAGAAAAAGTCGAGTAAAAAAAAACAAGGCCTGGGGACAAGAAAAAGGTGCCAGGAGACATCACGCTGGACAAGCTCAGTTAGTGTGGCTTCTTGAATCTTCCAGTTACTCAGGGGGGAAGCCTCCAGTGGGTTGTGTCCTACCAGTCAAGCGAAGTCTTAAGTGGGGGATTATTAACCTTGTATATCTCCAAATTTATTGCTCTGTAACTCTAGCATAATTACCTCTTAGGATGCAAAAATTGCCTCCTCATGTTCCCTGAACCAGGCTCCAAGTACCATTTCTCACTGTGCCATCTGTCATTTGGCGACATGGTCCATTGGTGGAATAAAATGGCTTGTAAGACCATACAAAGTGGATTGGGATTTGTTATCCTGCTGAAGATTTCTTTTTCTCCCCCCGCATTTTGCCACATTGAGTCTGAAGGTGGGAGAAAAATACACCTAGAGTAAACTGATGATATGACATCCAGGGGGCAATCTACACCATTTTCTGTTATTGTAATAGGATATGATTTAGCCTTACTAGTGCTCGATGCTGTCAATGCTCCCTCCACACCCCCTTGGCACACCCTCCTTCTGTACCATTGCTGGCTTCTTACTTCAAGCACTGTAACTCTCCCTGAGAGCTTTTTCTGCCCCACGGCTTCTTAGCCCATGCTTGGGGCAAGCCAGAAAGGCTGGAGGAGTTCATGTCTATCTGCCAGGAGCAGCCCTCATATAGTACCTAATGGGAATTGGTGGGTTTGCCAATGTAACTGATGGATTTGGCAATGCTAAGGCACATTTGACACAGTCTCCCAGAGGTCTTCAGCGGGATTAATGTAGAAACAGGTTTGATCCACACCCTTTATTTGCTATCTTCCCTTCCCTGTTTCATTTCCATACTCCTTTATGAGTGGTTTCAGGGATCATTCCCAAATTAAGTACTGGCACTCAAATCATTGTCTCAGGGTCCACTAGTGGGGGCACCCAACCTAATTGCAAACCAAATTCAAACTAAAAAATCCAAATGTACTTAGCTGTTAAAATTCAAGACCAAAGGGAGGAATTAGGACCATTCCAGGTATAGTAATAATGAATTTTTCAGGCCCCAAATCCAGGTATGAAAAAAAAAAGGGAACTTTATTTTTCTATTACTAAGCTTAACTTTTGTCTGGTGCCTCATTTCATCAAGTAACAAGAGGTTAATCTCAACCAATTGTGGGTAATCTCCATTGATTCAGTCCTCTCCTCTCCCATCTCTGCTTCTCTCTCTGGGGTTGTGTTTAAATTCCAAGAGACTTACATGGCATTGTTTACCAGGAGTAGAAGGTGAGGACCTGACCAGTGGCAAGCACCTGTCCACTGCAGTGGCTGAGCAACAGTGCCTGTTTGCACCTTTACTCATCAGCATCCCTTCCAGCAGCACCTAGCAATATGCTTACTGCCCCATAATGACTTCAGTCCTCCTGCCACATGGGTTTGGCTCTGTTCTATCTTCCTGCCTTTAAGGCCTCTTGCACTCCATCCCTATCAGTTGCTTCCACCTGTCCTCAGCCACATGGAGAAGCAACTGGCCTTTACCAGGACCACTGGGGTGCTTGGAGGCTCTGTGAGTGTTCTCACTAGCTCATCTATCTAAATACCATTGGAAGGCTTTTTAAATTCTGCTGATTTCATGTCATGCCAAGGGAGTCAGAAGAACTCTGGCTCTTGTCACCTATTCAGGCCCCCACTTGGGAAGCAAAGCCCAGACAAAACAACTCTGTGTTCTGCCTTTCCTGACCTTTCTTCCCTGCCAACAGCCAGTTCTCCACTGGTTTGTGGACAGGACAAGTTAATGTCCTCCCCAGCCTTGGAGCAACCCTAAACCACTAAGAGATGGGAGAGTTGGGGATAAACTCCCCAGCTTCCTTGAAGCCTTTGGTGGGACAACAGAATTGTGTTCTACTCATTCTGAGGTATGTCCTGTCCTAGGAGGGTTGAAGTCCACCTGCTCATAGCAGCATCACTCTGATAAACATTCTCTCTTTTTTTTTAAGATTTATTTATTTGAGAGAGAGAGAGAGTGCACACATGCACAAATGAGGGGAAGGGCAGAGGGAGAGAGTCTTCAAGCAGATTCCCCACTGAGTGCAGAGCCAGACTCAGGACTCAATCTCATGACCCATGAGATCATGACCTAAGCCAAAACCAAGAGTTGGATGCTTAACTGACTGAGCCATCAGGCGCCCCAAGATTAACACCCTCATTATTGGCATGTTCTCCTTCCCTGTTATGCTTCCCAATTCCCCATCTCCAGATAATGGATCACTTCTCAAATCAACTACCTGTCCCCAAGTCCTTGTTTCAGGGTTGCTTTGGGGATTATCCAATTTGAGACACAGTCTCTCCTACTTTTGGGTATTGCAAACACATGCCACCAGCTCCCCATGCCAACCCCCCATTTGCCGTATACAATGTGATTCAGGTTGGTACCTGTGGGAGTGGTATGGTAGAAATTGATGTTGCCAGTGCCAGATTCAACCATTCCTCTGCTTTAGCAAAATGTTGTCAATGGTGGCAACAAAATTGCTTACCAGAAGACCTGAAAGAGAATTTGTTTGGCATTGTAAGATATGCCCCCTAATGGCAGGAAGGTAAAATGGCTTTGGGGTCCGAGGAAGCAGTGAAAATCTCAGTCAGTTAGTAACCCGGGGTGGAGGCGGGGGGGGGGGG
>NW_028012752.1:0-11631 GCF_054177405.1 Leptonychotes weddellii
GAGACGATGGACTCTGAAAAACAAACTGAGGGTTCTAGAGGGGAGGGGGGTGGGAGGATGGATTAGCCTGGTGGTGGGTATTGAGGAGGGCACATTCTGCATGGAGCACTGGGTGTTATGCACAATGAATCATGGAACACTTCATCTAAAACTAATGATGTAATGTATGGGGATTAACATAAGAATAATAATAAAAAAAAAGACCCTATGATCATTTCAATAGATGCAGAAAAACTACCTGACAAAGTACAACATTCATTTATGATAAAAATCCTCAACATAGTAGGGTTAGAGGGAACATAACTCAACATAATAAAGGCCTTATATGAAAAACCCACAGTTAACATCATACTCACTGGTGAAAAACTGAGAGCTTTCCCCCTAAGATAAAGAACAAGACAAGGATGTCCTGTGTCACCACTTTTATTCAACACAGAAGTCCTAGCCACAGCAATCAGATAAGAAAAGAAATAAAAGGCATCCAAATTGGCAAGGAAGAAGTAAAACTTTCACTATTTGCCAGTCACATGATACTCTATATGGAAAACCCTAAAGACTCCACCAAAGAACTACTAGAACTCATAAATGAATTCAGTTAGGTCTCAGGATTCAAAATTAAAGTACAGAAGTCTCGCGTGCTTGGGTGGCTCAGTAAGTTAAGCGTGTGCCTTCAGCTCAGGTCATGATCCCAGAGTTCTGAGATTGAGCCCCGCATCAGGCTTCCTGCTCAGCGAGGAGCCTGCTTCTCCCTCTCCCTCTGTTGCTCCCCCTGCTTATGCTCTCTTGCTCTCTTCATCACATAAATAAATAAATAAACTCTTAAAAAAAAAAAAAAAAACTGTACGGAACCACAAAAGACCCCAAATAGCCAAAGCAATCTTGAAAAAGAAGAACAAAACTGGACATATCACCATTCTGGACTTCAAGGTTACAAAATTGTAGTAATCAAAACAGTATGGTACTGGCACAAATAGACACATAGATCAATGAAACAGAATAGAAAACCCAGAAATAAACTTATAATTATACGGTCAATGAATCCTCAACAAAGGAGGCAAGAATATGTAATGGGAAAAAGTCTTATCAACAAATCATGTTGGGGAAAATGGGCTGCTACCTGCAAAAGAATGAAACTGGACCACTTTCTTACACCACACACAAAAATAAACTCAAAATGGATTAAGGATCTAAATGTGACACCTGAAACCATAAAAATCCTAGAAGAGGGCACAGACAGTAATTTCTATGACATCGGCTGTGGCAACATTTTTCTAGATAGTCTCCTGAGGCAAGGGAAACAAAAGCAGAAATAAACAATTGGGACTACATCAAAATAAAAAGCTTCTGTACAGCAAAGGAAACAACAAACAAAACTAAAGGGCAACCTATGGAATGGGAGAAGATATTTGCAAATGATATATACGATAAAGGGTTAGTATCCTAAATATATAAAGAACGTATACAACTGAACACCAAAAAATAATAATAATCCAATTTAAAAATGGGCAGAAGACAAGCACAGACATTTCTCCAAAGAAGACATACAGATGACCAACAGACACATGAAAAGATGCCCAACATCGCTCATCATCAGGAAAAGGCAAATCAAAACTACAATGAGATATCACCTCACACCTGTCAGAATGGCTAAAATCAAAAATACAAGAAACAACAAGTGTTGGCAAGGATGTGGAGAAAAAGGAAACCCTCATACACTGTTGGTGGGTACAGCCACTGTGGAAAACAGTATGGAAGTTCCTCAAAAAGTTAAAAATAGAACTACCATACAATCCAGTAATCACACTACTGGGTATTTACCCCAAAAGTACAAAAACACTAATTCAAAGGGATAAATGCACTCCTATGTTTATCGAAGCATTACTTACAATAGCCAAATTATGGAAGCAGCCTAAGTGTCCACCAATAAATGGATGGATAAAGAAGATGTGTTATATATATATATACAATGGAATATTATTTAGCCATCAAAAAGAATGAAATATTGCGATTTGCAACATGGATGGAGCTAAAGAGTATAGTGCCAAGTGAAACAAGTCAGATACAGACAACTACCATATGATTTCACTCAAATGTGGAATTTAAGAAACAAAACAAGCAAGCAAAGGGAAAAAAGAGAAAGAGAGGCAAACCAAGGAAGAGACTCTGAACTATAGAGAACAAACTAATGGTTACCAGAGGGGAGGTGGATGGAGGGATGGGTGAAATAGCTGATAGGGATTAAGAGTACAATTATCAAGATGAACACTGAGTAATTATAGAATTGTTGAACCATGATATTGTACACCTGAAAGTAATGTAACACTGTATGTTAATACTAGAATTTAAAAACTTAATTTTAAAAAGATAAGCAGGGGAAAAAAAGATAAGCAGAAAGGAAATAACAAGGAATAAGGACAAAGGGGTGACAAAGCAATAAGAAAAAAATCAAAAATCCTAAAGGCCAGAATGAGTTATATCTTCTGTAAATATGCTAAGGACAGTGAAGAGGTTCAGAACAAGTGTCCCCAAAATATACCACTTCACACGGATTATTTTGAGCTGAAGGCAATCAAGACCCAACAAAGCCAAGAAAAATTTTAACCTCTCCCTTAACTGCCTAAAAGAATTTAGACAGAGGGCCTGGTCCAGGAACAGAACTATCACCAGAGGTAACTACAGAGAATCAGGGCTAGGTGTGGTAAGCTGGTGGGAAACTGGGCAGGGCCTGAAGGTCAAGAACTTCTCTGTGTCCCATTGATTCTGCATGGCAACCCGTGAATTGTCTTCCTCCCCTTTGTGGTCCCAGACCCCCGCCCCCTTCCCCTTAGCTCCGAATGGCATATAAGCTTCAATTGCCTGATTGCCTGTGGGTCTCATATTTTCATGGGGCTCACATACATACATAATTAAATGTACTTTTCTCCTATTAATCTGTCCTATGTTAATTTGATTATTAGATCAGCAAAGAACCAAGAACAGTAGAGGAAAAAATACCCCCACACTCACAAGAGCAAAAATCTGTGCTTCAAATGAACAAACAAAACCTGGGAAAGAAAGTTAAGTAGGCAGGGACAGGCTCCCAAATTAGGGCACAAAGGTAACAGATAAGAGAGAAGACAGGGCAGAATTGCACAGCTCAAATGCTCAGCCCTCACCTCTATTAAAGAAAATGATCTTCAGACTGGAAAGGATAGTGGTAGCATAAATTAGGAGGAAATGAAGCCCATGAGAGGCAAAAAGATGGAAAGAGAACACCTAGCCACTTCAAATGAGTTCATGTCCCCAAATGAGGTCAGATAAATTATGATCCAGTACTAAAGGAACTTATGGACATGATCACAGAAATATGTACAGTGGATTTTGAGAAATCATAGCCCTATTAAGGACCTAAGATTTGCAAGTGATCTGGTTTCAAGAAGGGAAAAAGTAGAATCTAAGAGCTATAGATTAATCAGCCAGACACATATCCTGGATAAAATTCTAAATGAATGTTCGATCAAACAGGTTATGATCAAAACAAATCAGGCAACCTCTGGAGCAAGAGAATGGAATAAAGGCAAGTTAATGGCACTTCTGTGAAGCCCACTAAAATGGACAAAGCATGAGAAGTTGGGGAGAAAACATTATTGACAATGCATGATCACATGCCATATTCATTTAATGGGCCCTTATAAAGTGCCTATTTATCACTTGTGCCAGGAACTGTCATCAGTATTTTACAAATATTAATCCATTTCATTCTCATACCAGCCCTATGAGTAGCTTTCTACAGATGAGGAAAAGCAGGCAACTGAGATGTTAAGTAACTTGCACAAGCTCACATGGCTGGTGACTGGCAGAGCAGGAATTAAAACCCGGACAGTGTGCTCCAGAGTCATGTTTTTAACACTATGCTGCTTCTCAAAACTATAAGGAATATCTGCCAAATACTGTAAAATTTAGATGAAATTAATAGCAGATACCAAGTGATACATTCCTCTCCAGTTCTTGAGAAGGAAAGTATTTTTCCAAGATACTGTACTCAGAAAAATGAAGAGCACAGGCATGCATTTGGAAGAAAGCAGCTGCTGTCCAACTGTTAATTTGAGAAATATTAACATTTTTAGAAAACAATAACCTAAGATTTCCCACTGGCCAGCTGATGCCTTCCTGGGTGTTCTCTTCAGTTCATTCATAAAACAAAGCCATCTCAGAGGCAATAAGACATACTCCAGTTGAAAACTGAGTCAATAACTTGGAATATCAGCTTGAGAAAATGACAAAATGCAAGGGAAAAGGGAAAGAAAAAAAGAAAGAGAAGACAATATACATACAGAGCAACAAGCATGTGGATGGTAGGTGTCCCTCAAGAAGACAAAACAAATAGGGAACCAAAGATATAATCAAAGAAAAGATCTATGAAGTAAAAAAACAAATAAGCAAACAAACAAAAACCAACTAACTCTACAGATAAAAGGTATACACAGCATGCAGGGGGAAAAAAATGGAATATTGTGACCAACACCAAGAAATCTTGGTAAAATCACTGGACTCCAAAGAAGAACAATGGATCCTATGTGAATCTCAGAAAACTCAAGTCACATATATAAAAGGCAAAACTCAAGCTGGCTTCCGAAGTAACACTCAATGCTGAGTGACACTGTTGATATAGTTTGGGGGCATGGGTGGGGGCACTCAAATTGGCACCCAGCCAATTTGTCAAACATTATAAAGACAATAAAAAGTCATTGTTCAATATGCATAGATCTGGATACAGTAACAACCATGGGCCTTCTTGATAAAAAATCTCCAGATGGTGAAATTCAGACAACCAGGAAATAAATCAAGGTACAAGACTCAAGAATGGTAAGGCCCTTCTACGAAATACTGGGGGTTGGAGGGAACACCAGAGTCTTTTAAATAAAGCACTAAAGGCTAGACAACTATGAGAAGTATTAATGCAGAATAGAATATAAATGTTACAATGGTGACAATACAAAGTAATAATAGATCTAATGCAAAAACAACAAACTCTGATATTTGCAAAGCACTTCCTGACTTATCAAAGCCTTTCCCATGTAACCCCTCATTTAATCAACTGAACAGTCTTAGAGATGAGAAACTTTCAAGCTCAGAGAATCGAGCTGCAAAGACACTCCTGCAGACTTCCCAATCCAAATCTTAAGTCTGTCCACGTTCACCACCTAATATGAATATTACAATTTCATTTTGCTTACAAGCCCTATTTTGTGCACTGATATAAAGACACCTGAGGATACAGATATCACTCCTGAATCTCTACCCAGTTGTCCCTCCTAACAATACCCAGGCATCTCCCTCACTGTGATTCTTCTTTCTGTGTCATTGCTATCAGTCTCCTTTGAGCCCCAGTCTCCCTTCCTCGTCTCATTTGAGGAACTGCTCCCTTCCTTCAGAACAAGGACTGCTTCAAGAAAAAAAAAAAAAAAAAAAAGAACAAGAACTGTTTCTGTACACTCTATACACGATGAACAGGGAACTTCCCAAAGGGAGAAAAGGACAGACTCATGCACACCTAGGGTCGGGGGCAACATACATGGAACATGGGAAGAATTGGAAGAGTGAGGGAACTCTTTCCTAGTAAAGGACACATGAATACTGTCTTCAAATTCTTAAAAGACTGCCATGTGACACAGAGTAAAACATGTGTTGTCTGTATAAAGAGCAGCGCTCTGATCAATGGCCCATCTCTCAAGCACCACGGAGAGCCATGTGTCCCAAACATCACCCAGGCTAACACCACTTCACGATGGTTGTTACGGCAGAACGCCACCTGTAATAATATTTTCCTTATACTTTTGCTTAAACTGACTCATTTCTTTTGCTTAAATAGATGTATTTTAAAGAATATTTTTATGGCATCACCCATAAGTAGGATATGAACAATCACTTGCCATAATTAGGAGATCACCGTACATATAAACACAGACAATGAAAAACTGCATTTTTTGTTGTTGGCCAAAGATTCTGGGGACAGAAGTCCACTCGGCTCCACCTTTATTTATTTTTTTTTTTTTAAAGATTTTATTTATTTGACAGAGAGAGACACAGCGAGAGAGGGAACACAAGCAGGGGGAGTGGGAGAGGGAGAAGCAGGCCTCCCGCAGAGCGGGGAGCCCGATGCGGGGCTCGATCCCAGGACCTTGGGATCATGATCTGAGCCGAAGGCAGACGCTTAATGACTGAGCCACCCAGGCGCCCCTCGGCTCCATCTTTATTACAAGGGAAATTAGTTTTAGAGAAGGTTAAAGACACACTAGCAGCAAACAGACTTTCTCCTTGGCAGAAGGAAAATGTAAGACTGTGAGTTAATGCTATTCCATGTCATGTCCTGTGACTCTGAAAATCATCTCTTATACCACTGGGGGACACATCCCTCACCTGTACAAGAATGAGTGCGTGAGGTGAAAAATGTTACTAAATGATTTATAAAGTTATTCATTCTAACTTATATTCACAAAAAGCAAGCTAGGAGTTCAGTATGAAAACACATGTTATAACAAGTAAAGCTGGCAACAATGGAAAAAGCATCTTTAAAAGAGCTAATAATAATATTTGTTGAGTGTTCTACAATTTACAAAGCACTTTCATTTACTTCATTACACATAATCTATTTCAAGTAGCGACTATTCTGTCCCCAGAAGAGCTCAACAAATCATCCCTCAGGACAGATGACAGCAAAGACCCCTGCCAATACCCACAGACGCAGAATCCGGGCTCCCTTATCAACCTTGCAATTTGAATTGCTAATTTTTAAAAGAAAAGGAATTTTAAATTAAAACTTTAACCTATGGTCAGTTAGAAATCTGAATTGGATTTACCGAAGTAGAAAGCAATTTGATCTTAACTCAGCAAGGATGAAGTACATCCAAGGGAAGTTAGAATGACAATTATTCTGTGTGTGTTAATACGACAACAGATCATACAAGCAGAATAACTTCCCTGAAGCTTATCAGGGATAGGAGGGCTGAGGAAAGGTCACTGAAGGTAAGGAAGCACTGAAGCCCCGATTCTGCCATTTAAAGAGAGGTAAACTCCAAAGCGGTCACCAGACTGCAAAACTCAAGTGTGCAAATTAAAATTTTCTCCCTACATCCCTTGGCAACCTTTGGACTGCCCCAGATTTATCTAAACCAGAGAGAATGAGACCTCCGTGGCCCTCTTGGGTACCTTAAAGTTAATGGAAATAATCTTGCCAATTGCTTTCCTCCTTCTTTTAGGAGGCACTAAATCCCAGTTGTTCTGTAAGGACATCCTTCAGGATATGGGCTCCTGTCGTCGCTCAACCAGACAATGCAAGGTGACCATGCAGGGGAGCCAGCTGTTTTACCTACTTTGGAGGTACTGCATCTTAGCTACATTGTTTGAAATATTTGCATAGGAATACATAAACATTTAAACACAAATCCTAGGAAGCCCAGAGGGTTTGTGGCACAGCTGTTCTGAATTTTAAAGGGAAGAACTGTTCCATCTCTGAAATTCTCAATAACCTCAGCACCCTCCTTTGCTGAAGCTAATCCTGAACTCCCCTCTCCAGATTCTCAGATTCCCAGTCATCCTCGGAGCCCATGATGACTGGGCAAGGATGAAAGCTTCCTCTTTTCCCTAAGAGCAATTCCCTTTACCCTTCAAGCTGGCAATGTCACAGATGTTTCATGGAGTGAAATGGTTGGGAGATCCTATGTCCTCTAAAGAGCATGTGGGGAGGGTGTGGGCAGATCCTGTGTCTCACTGGGTCTACCCTGGTCTCTCTGCTTCTCTCAGCTTCTTTTATATCATACAACTACTTGTTAAAAAATAATAATAATAAAATGATAACATTTCTATGTAATACTAAAAAATGAGATTCGATTTTTGCTGAGGGTTTCTTAGCTGACACTGATTGTCATATTTTATTTATGCACCAATGTGAAGTTCCCAAAGCCCTTTAATTAGATTAGTTCTAGAATTTGCCATCTTTCTTTCAGAATTCCATCTGCCTCTCCTTATTAGCCCGGTCTTTAAATCTTTCCCTGGGGAGATTAATTCAGTACATTTTTTTCCTTCCTTGAGCCAAAAGCTACATGAGTCAGGATGGCAGACATTCTATAAGATACAGGAACAATTCATAACATCTTCTGCTTTAATATGATATGAAAAAATGAGGGGTTGTAGTGAACAGTAAACTCAACCTGAGTGGCCAATGTGATGTGATGTGAGCATCAAAATTAAGCATTATCTTGGCTTGCAATGAAGGGACCTAACATTCAGGTTAAGGAGCCAGGAGACCTACTGCTCCCTGTGCTGCTAAGAACACATATGGACTATTCTTTCCCTTTCTGGGCACCACCTTTTAAGAGAAAACAGCCAGGAAGGTCACTAGCACAGCACGGCCTTAAGTAGGAGTGAGAACCTGGGGCGACTGGGTGGCTCAGTTAGTTGAGCGTCTGCCTTCGGCTCAGGTCATGATCCCAGGGTCCTGGGATCGAGCCCCACATCTGGCTCCCTGCTCGGTGGGGAGCCTGCTTCTCCCTCTCCCTCTGCCTGCCATTCCCCTTGCTTGTGCTGTCTCTCTCTCTCTCTCTGTGAAATGAATAAATAAAATCTTTAAAAAAAAAAAAAGTGAGAACCTTACCACACATCCACAGAGTGATAACCCAGTGGTGACACAGCACTCTGGAATGTGACTTGAAATGGAGGCAGAGGGAGGGAGAGATGTGGAGGGAGAGGGAATTTTAGAGAACTAGTTCAGAATCTTCCAGAGAGTAGGGAAAGCAGAAAAACCATTGTATTAGTCTCATATTGCTGCTGTAACAACTTACTACAGATTTACTAGCTCAAAGTAACACAAATGTGTTCTCTTATAGTTCTAGAGGTCAGACGTCAAAAGTGAGAGTCATTGGGCTAAAATCAAGGTGTCAAGAGGGTTACTTCCCTTATGGAGGCTTTAGGAAGAACCTGTTTTCTTGACTTTTCCAGCTTCTGCAAGCTGCCTGAATTTCTTGATTTATGGCCTCCTCTTCCATCTTCAAAACCAGCAGTTGAGCATCTTCAGATCTCTTGACTTTGACTCCTTCCTCCCTCTTTCACTTAGAAGGACCCAGTGATTACATTGGGCCCACTTGGATAATCCAAAATAGTATCCTCATCTCAAGATCCTTAACTTAAACACATCTGTGGTCTCTTTTGCCATGGAAGGCAACCTATTCATAGGTTCCAGGGATTAGGAGGCAGAGATCTTCAAGGGGCCATTATTCTGCCTACCTCACCATCACTGGGGAGGGGGAGAAGTAATGGAGGGCTTGAACTTAGATCATAAGCAAGATGAAGAACTTAGAGGACTGAATAATAAGTATATGTGGATCCTTAAAACAATAAGCAAAGAGTCAGGGAGATGTGGGTTCAAATCCTAGCTCAACCATTTATGGAATGCATAACTTTGGCAAGTTACTCAATGTCTCTGGGCCTCAGTTTTCTCATCTGAAAAATGGGGATAAGAACAGTACCCCCTCTTTAGGCTGTTATGATGGTTACATGAGAGCATTAGCACATGGCCTGACAAACAGTAGAGGCACAATAAAATAGACCCTAGATCTAAAAATTTGGAAACTGAGGCTCACAAAATTCAGTAGCTTAGCTGTGCTGCCCAACTTAGTATCTATGATGCTTCCATCAGCTAATGCTTAGGGTTAAGATCACTATTTGGGCCTAATGTAAAGAGATATCTACTGATTCAGTAAAAAAATAAGATTCTGCATCCAGGTTACAGTGCTAAGTGCCAGGGACTTAAAAAAAAAAAAAAAAAAAAAGCATTAGCCCTGATGGAACTGAAGATTTGTTTGGGGAGACCAACAAATAGACAAAATATAAATTCAAGTATCAAATATCAAATGTAATGTGCTAAATGAGTGGTAGAGACAATGTGTACAATAGGCCAAGGGCAAGTGATCCAAGTCATTAATCTGGATTCATGCAAAAGGCTTGCTGGAGGGGATGGGGTTTGGAGGTAAGAGAGGCCTCTGGAGGGCGCCTGGGTGGCTCAGTTGGTTGGGCGACTGCCTTCGGCTCAGGTCATGATCCTGGAGTCCCGGGATCGAGTCCCGCATCGGGCTCCCTGCTCGGCAGGGAGTCTGCTTCTCCCTCTCCCACTCCCCATTTGTGTTCCCTCTCTCGCTGTGTCTTTCTCTGTCAAATGAATAAATAAAATCTTTAAAAAAAAAAAAAGAGAGGCCTCTGGACAGGAGGGTGGGAAGTGATACAAGCAAGGTGGGGATGCTCATCACCAAGTCATAGGGGCAGCACAACTAAAGTCAGAATTCACAGGAAGTACAGGGACTTGAAAGTTTACAGATGCGGGAATCATGAAGAATGCTGCACTAGCCTGCTTGCTGCATTACCCAGGCATTCCATTCCAGAGCTACTTCTCCCTTCAGTTCTGCCCGTGTTTGGTTCCTGTATTTTGGACCTCTGATATTTGGTACCAATATAATTATGCTATCTTCTTGGTGAATTGAGCCTTTTCTCAATATATAATGTCCTTCTCTGTTTTCTCTAACACTTTTTTACTCTAAGTCTATTTTGTCTCATATTATTTTCAGCTCTCTTTTGATCACTATTTACATGGAATATCTTTCTCCTCCTTCCTACTTTCAACGTATGTGTGTCCTTAGAGCTAAAGTAAGTCTCTGTAGCCAGCATGTAGTTGGATCATGGACAGGGGAGGTATCCATTCTGCCAATCTCTGCGTTTTGGTGAGTTCAATCTGTTCACATGGAAAGCAATTACTGATAAGGAAGGACTTACTTCTGCCATCTTGCTATTTTTTTGTCTTCATGTCTTACAGTTTGTTTGTCCCTCATTTTGTCCTTTATTGCCTTCCTTTGAGTCTAGTTGATTTTTTTATAGCAGCACATTCTTATTTCCTTCTCATTTCCTTCTGTGTGTACTCTATAGATGTTTTCTTTGTGGCCACGGTGAGGATTACATACATTATCCAAAAGTTATAATAATCTAATTTGAATTGATACCAACTAAACTTCAATACAAAAACTCTACTTCTACAGAGCTCTATCCCCCCTTTATGTTATTGATGTCACAAATTACATCTTTATACACTGTGTACTCATTAACATAGACTTATAATGATTTCTTATTCACTTACTGTTTAAATTCTATAGACCCTACCATTTTGAATGTGGCTTTTTCTTTCTTTTTTTTTTTTTTTCTTAACTGGGCATTCACTTAGTTGCTGTACACCTCTGACTATTTTCCAGAGCTCCTGTGAAATTATTCTAGCCAGTCTCTAACTGATTGTTTTTGTCTTTTTGAACATCTCCATGAGAGAACAAGGGCCTGGAGCTTTCTACTCCACCATTTTGCGGACATCATTCCACTCAGGCATTTTAGGTCCTGTAAAGGAAGGAGGACCCACGTTCCCTTCCTCTACCCCCCCACCCAGTTCTCCACTCTGAAAATGCCTACTAGGGACCCCCTAATCATAGGCAAAAATTCAGATCTGGAGCACTTTGAGGGTAGGATATATGTTGCCACTAATATTTCCTGTTTTCCTGTTAATTTGTACAATCCCATAGTCTTCTAAAAGAATTGTAATTTTTATATTTTTAGTTTCATTTA
>NW_028012753.1:0-800 GCF_054177405.1 Leptonychotes weddellii
GTTTTCAGAATAACAAAAAATGTTTCAGAGGCTTCCATATGTGAATCTAGCTTGATTTCTTCTGATCCTTCTGTCCCAGCCCTGTCCTCAGTGGGCAAGCCAGGCCGCACACTCACAGTTCACAGAGTGGACGTACCGGCTCATAGCCTCGTTCCTGTGCCCACACGGCTCCCTGTGCTTAAGAGCGTGGGCCCTGCCGTTTCCCTCTCTGCCTGGCTAATACTTACCGGAGAGTGCACTCGTGTTTCAAGGCAGAACTAATATTACCACGTCACGAAACCTTGCCCAGACTACTCAAGGTACATTTATGCACCCACTACCCCTGTGAAAATACCTCTCAAATCTAGGTGATATTGTCAAGGTTAATATGGCTGTGTAACAAACCACCCCAAAGTTTAGTGGCTTACAACAGTGACAACATTTATTTTTCTTGCAAATCTGCAATGTGGCAGGACTTTGTAGGAATAATTCCTCTCTGTCCCATTAAGCCTCGGTTGGGGCGACTTGAAGGCTGGATTCATTGAAAAGCTCACACACTCGCAAGTCTGGCCACTAGCGTGGCCACCGACCGTGACCTCAGCGGGGGCTATCAGCCTGGGCCATGCCATGTCTCCTGAACATCCATACAACATGGCGGCTGGGTTCCCAGGGCATGGCCTCAAGCTAGAGAGTAGCAAGCGGAGTGCTATCGTCTATCTTGAGTCACACGGGGATATTTCCACCACATTCTCTTAGAAATGCATCACTAACACCAACACTGACTCATATCCAACAGGAGGTGAAATAGACTCCACATTTTA
>NW_028012754.1:0-800 GCF_054177405.1 Leptonychotes weddellii
GGATATTGACAAACTAAATCCAGGGAATATACGAAAAAAGATAATACATTATTACCAAGTTGTGCTTATTTCACAAATTCAAAGCTACATTAGCAAACTACGAGATGACTTCATTATACTAAAGACTGAAGGAGAAAATCAAAATCAAAATCCCCCCAATAGGTACAGCAAAAGCATTCAATATAATGAAGCCTCCATTTAGAATAAAATTCTTAGCAAACTAGGAATAGAAGAGATCTTCTTTAACTGAATAAAGAGTATCTATAGGAGTACCTCTGGCAACAGTCGTATAGATTATCTTTCAAATCAGGAATGTGACAGGATCGTTTTCTACCACTACTTCTATTTCGCATTGTGTGGGAGATTCTTAGAATAAGACAAGGAGGGACGCCTGTGTGGCTCAGTGGGTTGAGCGTCTGCCTTCGGCTCAGGTCATGATCCCGGGATCCTGGGATCGAGCCCCGCATCGGGCTCCCTGCTTAGCCGGGAGCCTGCTTCTCCCTCTGCCTCTGCCACTCCCCCTGCTTGTGCTATCTCTCTGTCAAATAAATAAATAAAATATTTTAAAAAGGAAGAAGAAGAAGAAAAGGAATGGAAGTATGCTGTATAATTTCATTTATATGCTACTTTTAAAATGACAAAATCATACCTGAAGGGGCACATGCACCCCAAGGTTCATAGCAGCAATGTCCACAATAGCCAAACTATGGAAAGAGCCTAGATGTCCATCAACAGATGAATGGATAAAGAAGATGTGGTGTACACACACACACATACACACACACACACACACACACACA
>NW_028012755.1:0-800 GCF_054177405.1 Leptonychotes weddellii
CCCTGCGGCCGAGCCTCGCATCCCTCCCCCCAGGACTGGCGTGTTATGGGCAGGAAGCCACCAAGGCTGGCGCGTGGCCAGTGCTGGACTTGCTTGGGGGATAGAGGGGCAGGCCCCTCACCGGGGTTGGCTCTCCGGGTAGGGTGTGGCAGGTGGGACGGTGTCCTGTGGGGTGCGCGCTGGAAAGCGCTTCCCGGGGTGCCGAGCAGGGGTGGCCCACGGGAGTGGAGCGTGGCAAGGCGCCTGGTGTCCGGAGGGCCCACGGGCCTTGCTCTGGCTGTGGTGTGGTGGGCGCGGCCCCCTTGCCACCCTCTACCGTCTGCTCCTGCCTGCCTGCCAGCCCGGCTCCACCCCGCCGCGCCCCATCTTGCTGCTGCGCTCACCTTCTGTGACCGCGGTCCTTGTCCCCAGAAGGCAGGGGATGCTGGGGCTGGGCATCTCCCTCCCCTGGCCCAGGCCGACCTCCCAGTCTTCCTCTTCCAGAAAGGTGGGATAGATCCAACCCTTTCTCCCTTCTGGATCAGGGTCTGGGGTCAGTGTTTATGTCCCACTGGGGAAGCATGGCCGGTGTGGCCGCCCGAGTGCTGTGGGGGCAGAAGGCCCGTCCGGCGGAGGGCAAGGGACAGCCCCCTCTGCCACATCTGTCCTCCCCACCCCGCAGAAGCTAGCAGGGGAGTGTTTACGGGTTTCTCCTCCAGGCCAAGTAAGGCAGAGTGAGCACACTCCCGGGAGACACAGTGGGCGGGCTCGGGGCAGGACCCCACCCCACCCTGGCAGCTGTCACCTGGGACTCTGACCTC
>NW_028012756.1:0-800 GCF_054177405.1 Leptonychotes weddellii
TCACTGTTGAGGTGGGAAGACAGACGTGTGGATGGACACATGAAGTCCAAGGGGGTAGATGTTAGGATAGGCTATACTGGGAACACAAAGACAGGGCTTGGATCCCGGGGAGTGGGGGGATCCGCTCTTCCTACTGGAGACATCAGCTGAGGTGAACCTGGAGGTCGGGCAAGTTTTAGTCCTATGCGGAAGGTAGAACACAGCATGGTGGACAGATAATGAGCCTGAGTGAAGGCTCGGAGGCCTGAGAGCTGAGTAACCTGAGAAGAGACTGGAGGAGATAGATCTGGAATGCAGGAGGCTTTGAGACTGAGTGTCCTTTGCTGATGGTATTAGAGGTGCCTGGTTTTGTCTTAGTGGAGGATGTGGCCCTTCAGCCTCCGACACATGCCAGGGCCTCGTCTTGGGACTTGGCCCAGCATCATCTGACCTGGCCCCCTCCCTCAGGACCTGTTCCTGAGCCCTGCTCACTTCCAGGGTCTAGGCTGAATTTGGCAATCAGAAATAGATATGACCACATAGGCCCACCTTTCAGAAACTTCAGCCACCAGGGCATGAGGCCTGGGCTCAGTCCAGGCAGAACATGCACCAGTGAGGGAAACTCCAGCCTACCTGGGTGAGGGAGCCTCAGTCCTAACAGGCCCTGGGTGCCTAGGATGGCTGAAGCCCTTCTGGATTAGGTTGGACATTTTTGTCTTGTTCTGAGGCCTGGAGATTGAACTATCGCAGCCCCTCGGAGTCCACTCCTCCCAGCCCGCAGAGCAGGTGTTTGATGGGGTAGGAGAGGAGACTCTCTCCTC
>NW_028012757.1:0-800 GCF_054177405.1 Leptonychotes weddellii
TATACCTCTTAAAAGGCAGTAAGCATCAGTATCCCTCATTACCATCTTGGTCCAGTGTTTCCTTGTGAACAGATCTTCCAGAAAACTAAAGCAAATAGGTTTAAGATATATCGTGTGCTATCATATGCTACAGTCTCCCTTTCGGAGAAATTAGCAAATTCAATGCTTGACTGCAACACTTTAGTATCGAATGCAGCTATCATTCTATGGGACCCTTGTCTGGGGAACCTCATCCTAGTTTAAGCTGTGCAGTGAAAAGATATTCACGGGAAAGAAGCCAGTGAAATGGCCAGCCACATGGGCAAGACCTTGCAAGGCACCTGTCATCTGAGAGAGCTTGGCAACGGGCTTTTAAGTTCAGGCCATCCGTTTTGTCTGTTTACCTACAGGTTAGCTTTCTCTAGGAAACGGTCACAAATTCTAAAAGCAAAAGAAACTGTAGTAAGTAAGGCACAAACACTCTTTTGATTTTGATTAAGTTAATCAAGTTGTCTTAGCTCTAGAAACCTCGTCTGTAAAATGAGAATAACACCTCCAGCTCTGTGAGCTAGGTATTATTCTAGAAACCATGGGTGTCATTGGTGCTTTTGCTTTTCCCACTCTCTGCCTTCTGGGCACAAGGTAGGATTGTGTGTCCTGGCTCCCTTGGGGCGGGATGGGGTCCACGACTACTGCATAATGAGCTCTGAATGGAACTGAGCTTACGGCACTTCCAGGCAAGCATGTTATTGCTGGTGTGTGCTCCCCAGAGCTTCTTTCTTCTAGAATGGCCACCAGTGACGTACAAGATCGAGGCTGTT
>NW_028012758.1:0-800 GCF_054177405.1 Leptonychotes weddellii
TGAAGTGAAATACATTCCTTCACACTCTCCTTAGGCTATTTTGAGGTGGGTTTCTATCACCTGGTTTTTGTTTTGTTTTGTTTTTGTGAAGTCTTGTTGAATACAAAGGACTAAAGCCATGAAAGAATTTATATAATTGTTCGGCAAAATTATGATTTTCCCAAAGCTTCTCTATATTCTTAATAAAAAATTGCTTTCTCAAAGATGGTGCATGAATCATAAGGTTGGTTTAGTCAGTTGATCTTTCTTTAGATTTTATTTTAATTCCAGTAGAGTTAATATACAGTGTTCTATTAGACTCAGGTGTATAATACAGTGATTCAGTAATTCCATATATTACTCAGTGCTCATGATAAGTGTACTCTTAACCCCTTCACCTATTTCACCCATCCCCCACCCACTGCCCGTCTGGCAATTGCCCGTTTGTTCCTCATATTTAAGAGTCTGGTTTTTTGTTTCCCCTTTTTTCTTTGTTTGCTTGTTTTCTTCAAGTCCACATATGAGTGAAATCATATGGTGTTTGTCTTTCTCTGACTTACTTTGTTTAGCATAATACCCTCTAGGTCCATCCATGTTGTTGCAAATGGCCTTATTCCTTTTTATGGCTGCATATTTGTATATGTATCACGTCTTCATCTATTGATGGATGCTTAAGTTGGCTATTGTAAATAATACTACAATAAACGTAGGGGTACATATCTCTTTTTGAATTAGTGTTTTTGTATTCTTTGGGTAAATACTCAGTAGTGAAACAACTGGATCATTTTGTAATTCTATTTTTAATTTTTTGAGGAAACTTC
>NW_028012759.1:0-800 GCF_054177405.1 Leptonychotes weddellii
AAATAAATAAATAAATAAATAAAATAAAATGTTTCATCTATGGTTCATGGGTATTAGAATAAAAAGACATTGTATGGCCTCTTTGATATCAAATTCAAATGCCCTGTTCTCTCCCAAACACTCAGGAACCTTGTTATAGGCTTTTATTCAATACTTTTTCATCATTGCCTCTTAAGCGATATGTGTAATATAGTAATTATAGACTAAAGGATGCTTTAAAGATGTATTCTTAGCCATATGTGCATGATATATTTTAGACTAAAATTTTATTTTAAAAAACACATTGAAGAGGATAGGAACTGGGTCCCTAAGGATCATTGGGCATATATATATTTGTATCTATTTCTTATGAATTAATTCAATCATAGAATTAAGGGTAGACATTGATATAACATGTAGCTTTATCAAATTTCTAACATTTTGCCACATTTATTTCATTCTTTTACTAGAAAATGGATTATTAGCGATAATAAAGACTCCTAAGCAACCATCTACACCTAGTTATTTTATTGTAGCAAAGATCATCAACTCCAGTATCATTCCTTTGTATGTTTTTAAAAATTATTTCCCTCATTTTTCATATATTGTATATAAAAACATGTTGTGTGTTTTTAACTTGATATAAATGGAATCCATATAAATGTTATTATTCTAAAATTTATTTTTTTACTCAGTTTAATGTTTTAATGACTTATCTGTTTAAATATGTGCTTCTCTGGTTCATTTTTTATTGTGGTTAAAACCATATAACATTTTAAATATTTTTAAGTGTACAGTATTGTTAAGTGTACACCTTATTG
>NW_028012760.1:0-800 GCF_054177405.1 Leptonychotes weddellii
CCAGTGCCCTCCCTCCAACAAGGACCATCTTTCCCTTCCCCCACCACCTTTAGGGCTCTAGAGGGACTCCACCTACCCTTGTACTGGGGGGGGGTAAGGGGGGTCTGGCCAATCAGCAGACACCTCCCCTGCACCCGGTGATTAGTTCAGAGATGGACACATGACCTGCGCTTAGCCAATTAGGTTGAATCCCAAGGTTTGGGTTGGAATTATTGTGGGGGGCAGGGGTGTATGATCTGGTAGTGGGAGAATTTGAGGCCACCACCGCTTGAGAGCTATCCATGATTGAATCCAGCAAAGGGAAACTGATCCTTGTATTTGAAGCCAAACACTCCTACTTAACCCTCAGAATGAACCAATAGGTTCTAATTTTGCTTCAGCACGTGTGTGTTGGGTTTCTGTCACTTGTGACCTGAGGTCCTTATCATTTAGCACATGCCTTGCCCATTTCTGCCTTGATGCCTTTGCCCGTACATTTCTTTGCCTGGAATGCCTTCCTGTTGCCCTCTCCCAACTAGTCATGCCTTTGTGTCAAGGTCCAGCTCCCCTCTTCTTCTCTGGATAGCTCACTTCCATTCTGTACCCACCTTTCCTGTCTGCGCCCTCCTGGGAGTGTTACCTGCAACTTCTGACCCTTAGCCTGGCACTTAGTGTCTATGCTTCTTCTTCTTATTCATAATGACTGCTATGCTAATTCTCTTTTCCAGGGCTTATGTCTCATGGCCCCAAAGTGGATTGTAAATTCCTAAATGGCATTCCTAGGGAGCGGAGTGATATATAGTGCAGTGGTTAGACCCTTG
>NW_028012761.1:0-800 GCF_054177405.1 Leptonychotes weddellii
CTGTGTCTCTACACTAATGTTTAAAATCTAAGCAAACTACTCTGAGCTGATTTCTCAGGTCATGGAGAGAATATGATCTCTGAATACCTGGTAAGGTCACAAAGACCATTTCAAGTGAACTTAGGGTTATTCCATGTGCAACTCTTAAAGCCACTAACCCGCTCCTGCCCTCGGTATAGTTTATGCATGTCTGGGATGGGTGTAGAGTCAGCAGATGCTCTCTGAGGAATGTCAGATAGGAAAATTAGCAACGGCTCACAATATGAGTTTCAAGCTGTAACCTCGGAGTGATGGGTAGCTTTATCTTACAAATGTACTAGACACCAGAAGTTACTTTGAAGTAGAATAAGGCTTTGGCAGTGGTGACTTTGGAATAAAAGTTATTTAAAATTGTCATGAAAGCTATCTTTAATTCATTGACTTCAAAATACATATCACAGAACTTTTAAATTTAGGTTGATATTGACGTGTGAATTTATATCAAATTTAAGTTTTAAGAACGGTAGTGACATTATTGCTAATTGTAAATTTATTCTAATAACGTGTTCGCAATAATATTTGCCTCCTGATTCCATGGCATAACTAGTATGGCTTACTTGTAATCAAAAAGAAAACAAGGGGCGCCTGGGTGGCTCAGTCGTTAAGCGTCTGCCTTCGGCTCAGGTCGTGATCCCGGGGTCCTGGGATCGAGCCCCGCGTCGGGCTCCCTGCTCCGCAGGAAGCCTGCTTCTCCCTCTCACACTCACCCTGCTTGTGTTCCTGCTCTCGCTATCTCTCTGTTAAATAAATAAATAAAATCT
>NW_028012762.1:0-800 GCF_054177405.1 Leptonychotes weddellii
GGGGAGTCCTGGGCCGGTTCTGAGCTCCAGCCCTGTTACTACCATGCGTCAGCCCTGCTGGCCTTCTCTGGAGCTCGCCTCTCCCATCCCAGCGCGGCCTCAGAGCTAGTTATCTGCAACGGGCACAGCGGTGGGGGTGTTTCCTGCCCCCCTCCCTATCTTAGACGTAGGAGTCTGAAGGGGACAAGGCGGCAGGCACATCTAAGTGGAGGAGTTCAGAGTGCCGGGAGCAGGCTGCCTTTCACGGCAGACGCCACGCCTGTCTTTGAGGGTGCTCCCCTCCCCGTGCCTCGCTTTGTCTGGATAGTCCCATCAAAGAATGGGTGCCAACAGAGTTCCAGGGCACCCTGGGATCCAACCATTCCCTGAGCAGATGGAATTGGCCTTTGTCCTGTCTGTACCCCTCAGAATGTCGAGGGGGCAGAGCAAGGGTAGGAGTTGGAGGGTAAGCGTGCAGATGCTTAACCGAAGCCTCTCCTCTCTTCACTGGCCTCCTTGCGTCAACACGGTTTGACTGTCCACACAGGGCTGCACATCTGTCTGTGCAAGGGGTTTCCTGCCGAGGAGCAAGCTGGGCACCCCGGGGCCATGTCCCGTCCCCCCCCCCCGAGAATCGTGGCACCTGCCACGGGTGCCTCAGGGAACAGAGCGGGACCACAGACACCGTGCAGAGGTGAGAGTGGACAGGCCCTTCTCTGCAGCAGGCTTTCTCTGCTGGGCCTCCGGGACAGGCCTGAGTGACAGGATGGGTTTCTGGATGGCAGAGTTTTCTTCTTTTTCTTTTTCTTTTTTTTTTTTTT
>NW_028012763.1:0-11628 GCF_054177405.1 Leptonychotes weddellii
GGAAGAGAGACTATAATCTCGCAATGTGGACAAATCACAGTGATCCACTTGTTCCTGGGTGAATTATGGTCTGTGTTTTATTTATTTTTTTTATTTATTTTTATTTTTTAAAGATTTTATTTATTTATTTGAGACAGAGAGAATGAGATAGAGCATGAGGGGGGGAGGGTCAGAGGGAGAAGCAGACTCCCCGCTGAGCAGGGAGCCCGATGCGGGACTCGATCCCGGGACTCCAGGATCATGACCTGAGCCGAAGGCAGACGCTTAACCGAATGAGCCACCCAGGCGCCCTGGTCTGTGTTTTAGAAGACACTACATCCCAAAATTGGAGGAAAGCAAAACTTTATATACACACACACACACACACACACACACACACATATAACTGAATAGAGTGAAAAAAGAAGTAAAATGAAGCATATATCTATAAAACGTAGATGTGAAAAAATACAAGTTAAAAAGCGACTATGAAATATAAGTTGGTATAATAAACATCTAGTTGAAATGGGAAAAAGGTAAAAAGATAAAAAAGAGAAAAATCATAAGAAAAAGAAAAAAAGAAAAGGAGAATTTTATCTGAAAAATAAATGAGACATGAGGCAACACCTGGAGCTCAATATACTATTTTCCCCTGGCATTGGAATTTTACAATCTTGTGGGACCCATAGGCTTGTCGTCCACCTGTTCTTCCAGTCTGTCTTCTGGGGGAGGGGCCTGTTGTACTGTCTCTCAAGTACCCCTGCCTGGGCGGAGTTGTCCTAAGGGGATGGGCTCAGTGCAAACTGTCCTCTGTGTGGCTTTTGTTCCCTGGAGGCTTTCCATGCCTCTTCAGAGGGTCAGAACAAAAATGGCCATGCCCAAACCTCTGGCCCAGAGCAGAAAGATCACAGTTTGCCCTCTTTAATAACCACCCACCCCGGGACAAACAGTCTCCACTTCTGTATGTGCCAAAAGTGCAGCCTCTCTTGGTGTGCACCCACAGGAACTCTCTCAGAGGTCGTCCCAGGGGCCCAGGAGTGCCACTGCCCTTTGTGATTCTAAAACTGTAAATGGCTGAGGGCTTGCATGCACACCCAAAGCTCCTGGATCATGTTTGGGTGTTGCCCAAATGTCCTTTCCAGGACACTACCGCCCTGCGAGTTTTTGCCCAGTCATGGGCACAGCTGTTTCACCCCTCCTGAGGGATGGTAAACGGCCCCCAGGTTCCAGTCCTTTTCAGGCTGCTCAGGAAAAGATCGATTACCAACTGGCCCAGCTCGAAGTTTATGGCGACCCGAGCTGAGAGTCCCCTCAGGGGCTCACTGAACATAACCTGCTTCCCTGCTCCACTGCTTGAGCCCTCTACTGGTTCAGGCACCCCCATTCATTCTGACTCCTCATACCCTGAGACCACAGTGCCCCACCTAGAATTCTGCTTTTTCATTTCCAGAAGCCCCTTTCAGACGGAGAGCACTAGAGCAGATTACTAAGGGTTCCAAATTTGCCCTCCGGTGTTATATCACTTTCCAGGAGCCAGCTTATGGAGGCTCCCTCCCCCTTCTGTTTATGTTCCAATATCTCCCCTCAGATTCAGGACTCCGCATGTCCTACTTTGCAAAAAACAGTCGCTTTTCTGACTGTAGAGATCCAGATATATATTTTTACATCTCAGGCTGATTTTGTGGGTGTTCAAAATGGTTTGATAGATATCCAGCTAAATTCAGGAGACCAATTGAAACAGGATCCCCTACTCCTCCACCATCTTGCCTCCCTCTGCCAATGAGTTCTTGAACCACTGGAGATCCATTGGGCAATCTGACATGGTGTACTATTCATTTGAAGGTAGGGTTATTGGTAGTTTTTGGTTTGTTGACAGGTACTGAGACTATACAACTCACCAGAAAGATTACCTAGGAAAATGATCATTCACATAGAAAAGTTTGGCATCCAGGTGTCCCTCATCTATTGTTATCCAGGTATCAGGTAATTTCAGTTTTTCCTGTGGTTGTCTCCTTCCTACAAATCCCAAAGCTAGGGCTGTCCTGCTTCTACAGGCAACATGACACTAATGGGCACCAGGAGATGAGCTGAGGACATCCCTATAACTACTTACAGTCTCATTTCACACAAACAAACTCACTCTAAAGTCTCACTTGGTTAAGTGACCATTTCTCAGTTTTATTAACAGTGAGTGTTCAAGAGTTAGATGGGAGTTTTTGTCAAAGTATTAGAATTCACTTCTCATACTTTCAGTCTTCTATCTTATTGAATTATAACTACCATTAGTTGACATTACCATATTAAGGTAAATTTATTTAATGTTATTAGGACATAAATTTGTAGATTTATGGAATATTTGTGATGTTCTATTTGAATTTGAATGCTTTTTACTTTTTCTCGATTTCTCTGCCTATGCTTTTCCCCAAAATTGCTGAGAATATAGTGCCTTAAAAGAATGATATCTTTGTCAATGAGCATTGTGTTTTAAGTTAGTCAGAGAAAGACAAATTCCATATGATCTCACTTGTGTGGAATTTAAGAAAGAAAACAGATGAACATACAGGAAGGGGGGAAAAAGGAGAGAGGGAAACAAACCATAGACTCTTAAGAATAGAAAACAGACTGAAGGTTGATGGAGGGAGATGGGTGGGGGATGGGCTAGATGGGTGATGGCTATTAAAGAAGGCAGGTAATAAGCACTGGGTATTGTATGTAAGTGATGAATCACTGAATTCTACTCCAGAAACCAGTATTGCACTGTATGTTAACTACTTAAAATTTAAATTAAAAATAAAAAAAAACATAGAACAAAGGGTAAAGAAATAAACTGCTCTCTGCACTAATTTCAGTTGCCACAGAATAATAGATGCTTTTCAGTTATTCAGTGGTATCTAATACTTAACATACTTATTCTTTAGGCATTTGTACCTTTTACAAAAATATTTTTGTGCAACTGATCTATGTAAAAAGTTTTTTTTTCCTTCTTGAAATTGCCAGCTCTATTTCTCATGGTATCACTATTGCCACTGAACCAACAAACTTACCTGGACCTTGTCACTTGAAATTCTCATAATGACTTTATGCTGTCAATGACTAATCAGGGGTTTTACAATGTTTTTATAGAATATGGTAAAATTAATGAAGAATATAATGTTATCGAGTAACATAATAAAACAGAAAAGAAGATGTGACTTTGCCATATAGATTATGCTTTTTATATATTTACAATAATATAAATATTATATATTATATATGTGTGTGTGACAGTCTGCGAACAACTGTGTAACTATTATATAACTTATTAAAAATACAACTCTAAATGCAAGATTTTTTCTAAAGATGAGGAAATAATTTTATCAAACTATATTTTCTCCAGTAAAACATAGTCTAATGAGAAATATTACTTGAGTTCTTGTGAATGACTTCTTCCTTTCATTACACCTCATTATTTTGGACATTTAATGTCAGTCCAAAGAATTTATGATGAGTGTTTCATCCCAGGTTTGTTTATTGGTGATATTTACCCACCTTTATCTATGATTATGTATATAATTTGGGCTTAAAATATTGAGAATAGCTTCAAGTGAAGGTATAGTAATGAGAAGGAACTTCAACTGCATTATTTGTCTTCTGGGACTGCTCATGGGCTTCACCCTTGACCCCAGGAAAAACTAGCTTTCTCTTCTCAGAGTGAGTGCTGAGATGTGCATTTAGATTTTTAACTTTTCAAGATTTGAGCTGGTACCAAGTTCCCCTTTACATTCTCATCAGCCTATCAATTTTATAGATTTTTAAAATATTTCATTTCTACAGATATACCCTATGTTTTCCAAATCCTATGATTTTTTCCATGGTAGGGTTGCCAGATTTACTGAATATAAACACAAGGTGCAGATCAGTTTGAAATTCAGAAAGACAACAATGACTTTTTTGTACCACTATGCAATATTTACTTACTTGCATATAATATGTTTAAGCAATAGTTAGAACATAAAAATACTAAAATGATTTTTTATTATTTGCCTTATAATTAAATTTAACTGAGTGTTTTACATTTTATTGTTCAACTTGAATCCTATGAGAAACATGGTGCTTTTCTGTCCAGGCTCAGCACCCTCAAGACTGTCATTGGAAAATTTTTTTTATATATCCAGCAGGAATACACTTTTTCAGTATGTGATAGCTATTTACAGAAAGCAGGCATGAATTAGAGGTGGCCAGCCATACAGCTCATGAACTGATAAAATAAAATATTAAAATTTTTATCTATGTCATTTTATTTAATACATTTTATCATCTCTTTTTGGGATATGGCTTGTGATACATGCTTTATATCTTTAAAATGATTCTATCCAGCAAGGTTATCATTCAGAATAGGAGAGAAAAAGAGTTTCTCAGGCAAACAAAAACTAAAGGAGTTCACGACCACTCAACCAGTCCTGCAAGAAATATTAAGGGGACACTCTGAGTGATCAAAAGAGACCAAGAGTGACAAAGACAAGAAAGGATCAGAGAAAATCTACAAAAACACTGGCAAAATAGGTAATAAAATGGCAATAAATACATATCTATCAAAAATTACTTTGAATATAAATGGACTTAAGGCTCCAATAAAAGATATACGGTGTCAGAGTGAATAAAAAAACAAGACCCACATATATTCTGCCTACAAGAGATTCATTTTAGCCTTAAGTTCACCTGCATATTGAAAGTGAGGAGATGGAAAAATTATCAAACAAGGGAATGTCACAAGAAAGCCAGAGTAGTGACACATATCTGACAAACAACTTTATTATTTTTTGGTTTTTTATTATTTTTACTTAAATTCAATTAATTAACTTATAGTGTATTGTTAGTTTCAGAGGTAGAGTTTAGTGATTCATCAGTTGCATATAACATCCAGTGCTTATTACATCAAGTGCCCTCCTGAATGCCCATCACCCAGTTACCCCATCCCCCAACCTACCTCCCTTCCTGAAACCCTCAGTGACAAACTAGATTTTAAACCAAATACTCTAACAAGATGAAGAAGAGCACTATAAAATAATAAAAGGGACAAACCAGGAAGAAGATACAATTGTAAATATGTACACAAAAGGGGAACAACCAAATATATAAAACAATTAATAACAAACATAAAGGAACTAATTGAGTATAAAACAATAATAGTAGAAGAATTTAACACCCCAATTACATCAATGAACACATCATCTAAGCAGAAAATGTATAAAGAAACAATAGCTTTGAATGACACACTGGACCTGATGGACATAACAAATTCAGAACATTCATCTGAAAACAGCAGAATACACATTCTTTTCAAGTACACAAGGAACAGTTTCCAGAATAGATCACATATTAAGTCACAAAATAGGCCTCAACAAAGAAAAAAATGTTTGCATTCATACCATGCATATATTCTTTTTAAATTAAATTTTACTGTACTTTATTTAAATTCAATTAGGCAATATATAGTATATCATTAGTTTTTGGTACAGAGTTCAGTGATTCATTACTTGCGTCTAACACTCAGTGCTCATCACATCACGTGCCCTTAATGCCCATCACCCAGTTACCCTATCTCCCCACCAACCTCCCTTTCCACAACCCTCAGTTTTTTTTCCCAGAGTCAAGAGTCTCTCATGGTTTGTCTCCCCCTTTGATTTCTTCCCATTCAGTTTTCCCTCCCGTCCCCAATGATCCTCAGCACTATTCCTTATAATCCACATATGAGTGAAACCATATGATAAATGTCTTTCTCTGATTGACTTATTTCACTTAGCAAAATATTTTTCCATCCATGTTGATGTAAATAATAGGTATTCATCCTTTCAGATGGCTGAGTAATATTCCATTGCATGTATGAACCACATCTTCTTTATCCATTCATCTGTTGAAGGGCATCTTGGCTCCTTCCACAGTTTGGCTATTGTCGACATTGCTGCTATAAACATTGGGGTGTAGGTGACCCTTTGGATCACTACATCTGTGTCTTTGGGGTAAATACCCAGCCGTGCAATTTGCTGGGTTGTAGGGTAGCTCTATTTTTAACTTCTTGAGGAACCTCCATAACCATATGGCCTCAACCAATACCAAAAGACTGAGAATATTCCTTACATATTTTCAGACCACAGTGCATTGAAACTGAAACTCTTGGAGCTCAAGAATAAATCCCACCTGGTTTAATGTACTGCTGGATCCTATTGGCTAGGATCTTAGTGAGAATTTTGGCATCCATGTTCATCAGGGATATTGGTCTATAATTCTCCTTTTTGATGAGGTCTTTGTCTGCTTTTGGGATCAGGGTAATGCTGGCCTCATAGAATGAGTTTGGGAGTTTTCCTTCTCTTTCTATTTTTTGGAACAGCTTCAGTAGAGTAAGTATGATGTCTTCTTTAAGTGTGTGTTAGAATTCCCCCCGGGGAAACCATCTGGCCCTGAACTCTTGTTTTTTGGGAGGTTTTTGATTACTGCTTCAATTTCCTTGCTGGTTATTGGTCTGTTCAGATTTTCTACCTCTTCCTGTTTCAGTCTTGGTAGTTTATAAGTTTCCAGGAATGTATCCATTTCTTCCAGATTCCCTGGTTTGTTGGTATATAGTTGCTGATAATAATTTCTAACAATTGTTTCTATTTCTTTGGTATTGGTCATGATTTCTCCCCTTTCATTCATGATTTTATTAATTTGGGTCCTTTCTCTTTTCTTTTGGATAAGTCTGGCCAGAGGTTTATTGATCTTAATAATTCTTTCAATGAACCAGCTTCTGGTTTTGTTGATCTGTTCTACTGTTCTTCTGGTTTCTATTTCCTTGATTTCTGCTCTAATCTTTATGAATTTTCTTCTCCTGCTTGGTTTAGGCTTTATTTGCTGTTCTTTCTCCAGCTCCTTTAGGTGTAAAGTTAGCTTGTGCATTTGGGATTTTTCTGATCTTTTGAGAGAGGCTTGTATTACTTTGTACTCCCCTCTAAGGACTGCCTTTCCAGTATCCCATAGGTTCTGAACAAATGTGTTTTCATTTTCATTGGTTTGCATGAACTGTTTAAGTTCCTCTTTAATTTCCTAGTTGACCCATTCATCCTTTAGCAGGATGCTCTTTAACCTCCAAGTGTTTGTGTTCCTTCCAAATTTCTTCTTGTGATTGAATTCCAGTTTCAATGCAATGTGGTCTGAAAATATGTAGGGAATATTCTCAGTCTTTTGGTATTGGTTGAGACCTGATTTGTGACCCAGTATGTGATCTATTCTGGAGAAAGTTCCATGTACACTGGAGAAGAGTGAATGTCCTGTTGTTTTAGGATGGAATGTTCTGTATATATCTCTGAAGTCCATCTGGTCCAATGTGTCATTCTAAGCTCTTGTTTCTTTGTTGATCTCTGCTTAGATGATCTGTGTATTGCTGTGAGTGGAGTGTTCCTAAGTCTCCTACAATTAATGTATTATTTTCAATATGTTTCTTTACTTTGGTTATTAATTGGTTTACATAATTGGCTGCTCCCATGTTGGGGGCATAAATATTTACAGTTGTTAGATCTTATTGGATAGACCCTTTAAGTATGATATAGTGTTCCTTACTACAGCCTTTGGTTTAAAATCTAATTTTTCTGATATGAGGATTGCTACCCCAGTTTTCTTTTGAGGTCCATTTCATCATAAATGGTTCTCCATCCCTTCACTTTCAATCTGGAGGTGCCTTTAGGTTCAAAATGAGTCTCTTATAGATAGCATATGGATGGGTCCTGCTTTTTTATCCAGGTCTGATACCCTGTGTCTTTTGATAGGAGCATTCAGCCCATTTACTTTCAGAGGAACTATTGAAAGATATAAATATAGTGCCATTGTATTGGCTGCATTTTGGTTTTGATTTGTATTTCCCTGATGACAAGTGATGTGGATCATTTTTTCATGTGTGTGTTGACCATTTGTATGTCTTCCCTTTGTTGAAATGTCTGTTCATGTCTTCTGCCCATTTCTTGACTGGATTGTTTTGTTCTGGGGTGTTGAATTTGATAAGCTCTTTGTAGATCTTGGATACTAGTCCTTTATCTGGTATGTCACTTGCAATATTCTCTCCCATTCTGTAGATTGCCATTTAGTTTTGTTGACTGTTTCCTTTGCTTGCACTCATTACTTTTAATGGTTTTATAGTATCATGGCATCTGCAAATAGTGACAGTTTGACCACTTCCTTTCCAATATGGGTGCCTTTTATTTCTTTTAATTGTGTTATTGCTGTGGCTAGAACTTTCTGTACTATGTTGAATAAAAATGGTGAGAGTAGACCTCCCTAGTCTTATTCCTGAACTTACAGAGAAAGGTCTCTATTATTCCCCATTGAGGATCATGTTTGCTGTGGGTTTTTTGTATATGGCCTTTATTATTTTGAAGTATGTTCCCTCCAAGCCTACGTTGTTGAGAGTTTCATCAAATAGATGTTGAATTTAATCAAATGCTTTTCTTGCATCTATTGAAATGACCATATGATTTTTATGCTTTGTTTTGTTAATATGCTCTATTACAGTGATTGATTTGTGAATGTTGTGTCATCCTTGGATCTGTGGAATAAATCCCACTTGATCATGGTGAGGGATCTTTTCAATGGAAACAGCCCCCAAGTGTCCATCAATAGAAGACTGAATAAAGAAGATGTAATATGGATCTTCATATCATGTCAAATACAAATCACTCAGTCTTAAAAAAAAAGGATGAAATTTTTCCATTTGTGACAACATGGATGGACCAAGATGGTATTATGCTAGTGTAATAAATCAGACAAAGACAAATACCATATAATTTCATTTATATGGGGAATCTATAAAGCAACAAATAAATAACCATCAAAAAGTAGAAGCACACCTATAAATACACAGAAAAAAGTGATAGTTGCCAGTAGGGAGATGGTTGAGGGATGGGCAAAATGGGTGAAGGGGAGTGGGAGAAATTAACTCCTAGTTACAAAATTAATGTCATGAGAATAAAATTTACAGCATAAGGAATATAGTCAATTGTATTTTATTTTATTTTTTATTTTTATTTTTATTTTTAAAGATTTTTTTATTCATTTATTTGACAGAGAGAGACACAGCGAGAGAGGGAACACAAGCAGAGGGAGTGGGAGAGGGAGAAGCAGGCTTCCCGCCGAGCAAGGAGCCCGATGCGGGGCTTGATCCCAGGACCCCGGGATCATGACCTGAGCCGAAGGCAGACACTTAACGACTGAGCCACCCAGGCGCCCCTAGTCAATTGTATTTTAATAGTGTTGTATGGTGACAGATGGTATCTACACTTGCAGTGAGCATAGCATAATAACATATAGTTGTTGAATCACTATATTATACACCTGAAAATAATGTAACATTGTCTGTTAACTAAATTCAAATAAAAAAAACTTTAAAAATAATAAAATACCTGTTTACTCATGATTAAATATTATAATAGCTCTGTGTTTTTTAGATGTGTTTTGGTAGATCCAAAAGGTTCCCTTATAAATTTAGTTATCTGAGGGTTTTTAAATTATCAGGTCTTAGGGTGTTGTTTGTAAATTATGAATCACCAAATTATACACCTGAAACTAAAATTACACTTTATGTTAACTTACTGGAATTAAAAAAAAAAAAACTTGGGGAAAATATGAAATAAAAATAAAATCATTGGGTCTTTGTTTTGTCAAATGCTTTTTATATTTATTGAAATAATTATTTCTAGTCCTATAACTTCCTAATATGATGCATTACATTGATTTTTGGATGTTAAGGCAAGTTTGCATTTGAAAGATAATTCTACTTATTCATAATGTGTAATTCTTTTCATACACTGAGAAGTTTGCACTTTTTTTAAATGTATGTATCTATATTCATGAGATACATGGTCTATAGATTCCTTGTGATGGTGTTGCTGATTCTGTTATCTGGATAATAACATCCCTCATAAAATAAATTGGTAAATGAATTGGTAAATTTCCTAGTTCTTCCCCAATTTTGGAAGTGTTTCTGAAGGACTGGTAATTACTCTTTATTATATGCTTGATAACTTTGTCAGTGAACCCATAGGGGTCTGGGCTTTTCTTTGTAGGAAAATACTTCTTTAATCTCTACTTGCTATAGGACTATTCATGTATTCTATCCCTTCTTGAGTTTACTTGGATTATTTGTACCTATCTAGGAATTTAATTCTAATAGTTAGTATTCTATGTTTCTAAATTTCCATGCAAATTGAGGTGGAAAAATAAGGAATAAATAATGTAGGAGAATGAGAATTTGAGGGCAATTTATGAGTACCACTGTCACAAGTTATTCTATTGTAGGATGAAGAATATACCTATCACTGCTATAATTACTCCTCACATTTATTGTTTGGAACAAAGAAAGTACAGACTCAAAACAAATAGGGAAATGTATGATTTGATTTTGGATTTTATAAAGACTGTGGAGTAAATCCACCTACTCTTTTGCATCAATATTTAGGGCACAAAATTATTTGAATACAATTATATAAAAATGACATACTAAATAAAGAATGGCATTGTGGGAGGAGGAGCAAGATGGTTGAGGAGTCGGAGACCTAAATTTCGTCTGGTCCCAAGAATTCAGCTAGATAGGGATCAAACAATTCTGAACACCTATGAACACAACAAGAGATCGAAGAAAAGAATAGCAGCAACTCTCTGAACAGAAGAGCGACCATGTTCTGGGGGGTAGGACGTGCAGAGAAGTGAATCTGAGGTGATATTCAGGAGGATAGACGGCGGGGGAGGAGGCCTCCATCGGCCACTTCGGGCAAGTGATAGAGCAGCAGAGCACAAAATCGGAATTTAGAAGTTGGCTCTGCTGAGGGATGTCACTCCAGTGGCTAAGCTGGGGGTGGAACCCTCATTGGACAGTGTGGTCTCAGGACCCTTGGGGTCACAGAAAGACCAGGGGTGCCTGAGTGTGGCAGAGCTCCCAGGTATTGGAGCGGGGAAGCCGGCTGCAGAGACAGAGCTGAGGCGTGGGCTCTCAGCTTGGGGTTGCCATAAACCGTGATCTGCAGCTCAGTCGGGCCACTGCTCTTCTAGCAGGGACCCAAAAAGTGGCAGATCCGGGGAGACTCCCCTTCCTCCCCTAGGAGGAGCGGTGCGGGAGCACACCACAGGGATCTGTTGGGTTTGGAGACTCCACAAGGGGTCGTGTGCCAGAGATAGAAACGCTTGGTCACAGGCCAGGTGAGCATGGAGTGCAGCTGGAGACCAGGGAGACAGGAGTGACTGACTGCCTTTCTCTGGGGACTCACTGAGGAGTGGGGCCCCGAGTTCTCGGCTCCTCCGGGGCGGAGATTGGGAGGCTGCCATTTTCACTCTCGGCCTCCAAAGCTGTGCGGAAAGCTCGCAGGGAACAAAAGCTCCGGAGAGCAAACCCAAGCGGATTACTTAGCGCGGCCCCTGGCAACGGTGGGGCAATTCCGCCTCCGGCAAAGATATCAGAGAACCACAGCAACAGGCCCTGCCCCCAGAAGATCAGCAAGAACAGCCAGCCAAGACCAAGTTTACCAATCAATGAGAACAGCAGAAGTCCAGCACTAGGGGAATACAGCACATAGAATTCATGGCTTTTTTCCCCATGATTCTTTAGTCTTTCAAAGTTAATTTTAATTTTCTTTTTTTTTCTTTTTCTATTTT
>NW_028012764.1:0-800 GCF_054177405.1 Leptonychotes weddellii
AGGCTATTTCAGGAAGAAGGGACTTTGTATGGGAATTGTTTAAGGCTGAAAGGACCTTGGAGTATTTAAGGAAGTAAAAGGGCACCCATGAGGCTCCAGTGAGTGTGAGAAAAGGAGCCATGACATGAGTTAAAACTGAAGTAATTGGCAAGGATCAGAAAATTGGGGAGGCTTGAGGGCCATGATAGGACACACGATGTTTATTCTAAGGATAATGGGAATGTGTCAAGGCCTTTAAGCAGAGGAGTAACCCTATATGATCTATGATCTTGAAAGACCCCACTAGTTTCCGCATGGAGATGGAGCAAGAATGGAGGCAGAGAAACCAGACACGAGATTATTTCATTTACTCAGGTGATATAATGCCTTGGATCTAGGGTAAGGAAAGATGTAAAGAAAAAGATGTGCAAAATATTTTGTAGATGCATTTGTTCTTAGATGGAGAGGTCCCTGGAGTTGGGCAACATGACCAGAGTCCAGGAGTTTGTCTTGCTGGGTTTGTCCACCAGGTTAGACATAAGGGATGTCCTGTTTGCCATCTTCCTGACCCTCTACCTGCTGACCCTCCTGGAGAACACGCTCATCATCTACCTTGTCTGCAGTCACAGCGAGCCCCACAAGCCCTTGTACTTCTTCCTGGGCAACCTCAGCTGCCTGGAGATATGCTACGTGTCAGTGACCATGCCCAGACTGCTCTTGGGGCTGAGGACTGGACCCTACCACATCTCCTTCACAGCCTGCATGACCCAGCTCTTCTTCTTTATAGTCCTCATCTGCACAGAGTGCACCCTCCTGGCCTC
>NW_028012765.1:0-800 GCF_054177405.1 Leptonychotes weddellii
CCTGAGCCGAAGGCAGTCGCTTAACCAACTGAGCCACCCAGGCGCCCGTCTCACAATTTCTAAAATCAGGTATAATAGTAGTCAGTGCTTAACCAAACTGCTACTAAAAAAGCCTAGCTAAAAGTTTCCCACAATGAGCCCAATCATTTTTACGACCATCATTTATCTCTGAGCATCATATATTAAAACAAGATCCTTAGCACCAAATGCGACTAGGCTTAATTTAAAAATATCTCATTAATTTGCAGTAATGAGGTGTAATGAATATTTATGGAAGGTTTTATCTGTACCTATTAATTTGCTGTGATGTGTCACTGATAAACCAATCCTCTAAGCTGAAACCAAGAGACAACAGTGAAAAGTGTATAAAATAATGTCTTATAACCACCGCTTGAGATCCCAACACTTGGTGTAAAAGATAATATGTTTCCTGCAAATGAAAGTTTACTGTATAATTCACTGAATACACCACAGGGAGCTAAGTCATTTTCTCTGAACACACAGTTTATTACTTTTAAATATCATCTCTCCCTTCACCGATAAGGCAGAAAAACAATGTTTTTCTTCAGCAGAAACCAATTGCCTTCCCTTCTGGATATTGGAGTAAAGATCATTTGGATTATAGATCAACGAAAACGGCATGTGTGCAAATCATCAGAATGTTTTGCCGAAGGGTCTGAGAAGTGTTTTAGGTCTAGTGCATGGTCCGTTGTTCATCTGGTCTGCAAGCATCCCATGCCAGTGGCCGGGTGGCACCACTCAGGGTCGCTGGGCAGTGTTCACTGCCCACCTGCTCATGG
>NW_028012766.1:0-800 GCF_054177405.1 Leptonychotes weddellii
TATACCTCTTAAAAGGCAGTAAGCATCAGTATCCCTCATTACCATCTTGGTCCAGTGTTTCCTTGTGAACAGATCTTCCAGAAAACTAAAGCAAATAGGTTTAAGATATATCGTGTGCTATCATATGCTACAGTCTCCCTTTCGGAGAAATTAGCAAATTCAATGCTTGACTGCAACACTTTAGTATCGAATGCAGCTAACATTCTATGGGACCCTTGTCTGGGGAACCTCATCCTAGTTTAAGCTGTGCAGTGAAAAGATATTCACGGGAAAGAAGCCAGTGAAATGGCCAGCCACATGGGCAAGACCTTGCAAGGCACCTGTCATCTGAGAGAGCTTGGCAACGGGCTTTTAAGTTCAGGCCATCCGTTTTGTCTGTTTACCTACAGGTTAGCTTTCTCTAGGAAACGGTCACAAATTCTAAAAGCAAAAGAAACTGTAGTAAGTAAGGCACAAACACTCTTTTGATTTTGATTAAGTTAATCAAGTTGTCTTAGCTCTAGAAACCTCGTCTGTAAAATGAGAATAACACCTCCAGCTCTGTGAGCTAGGTATTATTCTAGAAACCATGGGTGTCATTGGTGCTTTTGCTTTTCCCACTCTCTGCCTTCTGGGCACAAGGTAGGATTGTGTGTCCTGGCTCCCTTGGGGCAGGATGGGGTCCACGACTACTGCATAATGAGCTCTGAATGGAACTGAGCTTACGGCACTTCCAGGCAAGCATGTTATTGCTGGTGTGTGCTCCCCAGAGCTTCTTTCTTCTAGAATGGCCACCAGTGACGTACAAGATCGAGGCTGTT
>NW_028012767.1:0-800 GCF_054177405.1 Leptonychotes weddellii
GAGGTCAGAGTCCCAGGTGACAGCTGCCAGGGTGGGGTGGGGTCCTGCCCCGAGCCCGCCCACTGTGTCTCCCGGGAGTGTGCTCACTCTGCCTTACTTGGCCTGGAGGAGAAACCCGTAAACACTCCCCTGCTAGCTTCTGCAGGGTGGGGAGGACAGATGTGGCAGAGGGGGCTGTCCCTTGCCCTCCGCCGGACGGGCCTTCTGCCCCCACAGCACTCGGGCGGCCACACCGGCCATGCTTCCCCAGTGGGACATAAACACTGACCCCAGACCCTGATCCAGAAGGGAGAAAGGGTTGGATCTATCCCACCTTTCTGGAAGAGGAAGACTGGGAGGTCGGCCTGGGCCACGGGAGGGAGATGCCCAGCCCCAGCATCCCCTGCCTTCTGGGGACAAGGACCGCGGTCACAGAAGGTGAGCGCAGCAGCAAGATGGGGCGCGGCGGGGTGGAGCCGGGCTGGCAGGCAGGCAGGAGCAGACGGTAGAGGGTGGCAAGGGGGCCGCGCCCACCACACCACAGCCAGAGCAAGGCCCGTGGGCCCTCCGGACACCAGGCGCCTTGCCACGCTCCACTCCCGTGGGCCACCCCTGCTCGGCACCCCGGGAAGCACTTTCCAGCGCGCACCCCACAGGACACCGTCCCACCTGCCACACCCTACCCGGAGAGCCAACCCCGGTGAGGGGCCTGCCCCTCTATCCCCCAAGCAAGTCCAGCACTGGCCACGCGCCAGCCTTGGTGGCTTCCTGCCCATAACACGCCAGTCCTGGGGGGAGGGATGCGAGGCTCGGCCGCAGGG
>NW_028012768.1:0-800 GCF_054177405.1 Leptonychotes weddellii
GCCCCCACACCCCTGCCTTACAGTGGCCCAAATTCCTTCCAGAGCGGCAGCTCTCTTCAGTCTGTGCAGGGAGATGATAGTCAGTGGTGTGCTCATCCTTTCAGAATCTAAAGGCTTGTGTGTCAGATTCAAGTCAAAATCCTGGTAGCAGATGAGAGGGCCTAAGGTTTATGTTTAGTTATTAAGACTCTCTCCTTTTTTCTCTCTCTCTCTCTCTCTCTCTCACACACACACACACACACACACACACACGCCTTTGAATTTGGACTGGCATGTCACAAAGAAGAGATAAATGATTGGAGTCATGTAGTCAATCGATGATCTGCCAAGGCCTCTGAGCGGTGCCTGCCACTGACATCTTTGAAGACGTCTATATCTGCTTCCTCCCCACTTGGTTTCCTCAGTCAGCTCTTGAGCTGTGGAAACTTCCTTCCCGGACAGTCTCTTCCTGCTGAGACCACCGAGTTATTTACAAACCATCCTAACGTGATTCCCCTTATGACACAATATGACTGAGGGTCACAGGCCATTGAGCAACATTACAGTAAGTGACATCAGTGACACCGGTCGAACCTACTTACTCCACCAGCAGGAATTGTAGTAGCAAGTGGACAAGAAGACAGTCTCCATCCCCGCTAGTGTTCAGAACCGTAGAAGTTATTTGATACAGCAGAACTGAACACTGCTCCACCTGGATTTCTTTGCAAACTTGGAAATGGAAAAAGATTCTGCATAAGAGACTTTTCAGAAATAGAAGGGATGGCATCATACAGCCATTCATTCCCTTCGGCTAGTCTAAA
>NW_028012769.1:0-800 GCF_054177405.1 Leptonychotes weddellii
TGTGTGTGTGTGTGTGTGTGTGTGTATGTGTGTGTGTGTACACCACATCTTCTTTATCCATTCATCTGTTGATGGACATCTAGGCTCTTTCCATAGTTTGGCTATTGTGGACATTGCTGCTATGAACCTTGGGGTGCATGTGCCCCTTCAGGTATGATTTTGTCATTTTAAAAGTAGTATATAAATGAAATTATACAGCATACTTCCATTCCTTTTCTTCTTCTTCTTCCTTTTTAAAATATTTTATTTATTTATTTGACAGAGAGATAGCACAAGCAGGGGGAGTGGCAGAGGCAGAGGGAGAAGCAGGCTCCCGGCTAAGCAGGGAGCCCGATGCGGGGCTCGATCCCAGGATCCCGGGATCATGACCTGAGCCGAAGGCAGACGCTCAACCCACTGAGCCACACAGGCGTCCCTCCTTGTCTTATTCTAAGAATCTCCCACACAATGCGAAATAGAAGTAGTGGTAGAAAACGATCCTGTCACATTCCTGATTTGAAAGATAATCTATACGACTGTTGCCAGAGGTACTCCTATAGATACTCTTTATTCAGTTAAAGAAGATCTCTTCTATTCCTAGTTTGCTAAGAATTTTATTCTGAATGGAGGCTTCATTATATTGAATGCTTTTGCTGTACCTATTGGGGGGATTTTGATTTTGATTTTCTCCTTCAGTCTTTAGTATAATGAAGTCATCTCGTAGTTTGCTAATGTAGCTTTGAATTTGTGAAATAAGCACAACTTGGTAATAATGTATTATCTTTTTTCGTATATTCCCTGGATTTAGTTTGTCAATATCC
>NW_028012770.1:0-800 GCF_054177405.1 Leptonychotes weddellii
AAGAATATGAATAATGCCAGTTTGTCTTGTTTCATAGATAAATGTTAATACATAATTTTTTTGTCGTATGAAAATCATTTATACAGATTGTCTTATTTGGGAATAAGATTGTCTTATCAGGAATAAATGACTATGTAAGGATTTTGGAAGGAATGAGGTAATCAGGCATCTGCAGTCTGTTTATTCAGTGGCGGCCTTTAGGACACTATCCAGTGTTGTAAATATCCAAAGACCAAATCTGGCATGTGTTTACCTAGCCTTGCCCTTTGAGTTAGTTCTGGAGCTCAACTATGCAATCAACCAAGTTCAAATAGTACTTCAAAATAGAATTTGCTTAAGTTTGTGCTACATAAAAATTTTATGTGTATAAATTTTATATATACACAATGGAATATTATTCAACCATAAAAAAGAAAGAAATCCTGCCATTTCCAACAACATGGATAGACCTAGAGGGCATTATGTCAAATGAGATAAGTCACACAGAGAAAGACAACTTCTGCATAGTATCACTTCTCTGTGGAATCTAAAACAAGAGAAAAGAAAGAAAAAACTGCTAAGCTTGGGCTTAGTTTGTTCTCTTTTCTAGTTCCTTGAGGTGTAAAGTTACATAGTTTGAGATTTTTCTTGTTTCTTTAGGGAGGCATTTATAGCTATGAACTCTCTTAGAACTGCTTTTGCTGAATCTTGTTAGTTTGGGTATGTTGTATGTCCCTTTTCATTTGTCTCAAGGTATTTTTTTATTTCTCTTTTGATGTCTTCTTTGACCCATGGGTTGTTCAGTAGCATGTTGTTTAATC
>NW_028012771.1:0-800 GCF_054177405.1 Leptonychotes weddellii
CTGCATTGAAAATAAACACAAGGCTATAGTTCAATTTTGTAAATGCAAAATAAATGTTTAATTGGGGAAAATGAAATTATTTAATTTAACAGGTCTTAATTTTGTTGGTTCATTAGTCTGCCCTATAATGCTCCAAGCAGAATCCGGGGAGGGCAGGAGGAAAGTGCTGATTGCTGAAGACTTGATAAGCTATATAAGCCGGCACAGTCTTTCGTCCTGGGAGAGAAAGACACCTGATCCACCATCAGTGGGATAGAAGCCTGGATTTGTTTTCTATTACCCCATGTGATCACAGTCACATTAAAAAAAATCTACATTCTGGGGCGCCTGGGTGGCTCAGTCGGTTAAGCGTCTGCCTTCAGCTCATGATCCTGGGGTCCTGGGATCGAGCCCTGAGTCGAGTCGGGCTGGAGGGAGTCTGCTTCTCCCTCTCCCTGTGCCTCTCCCTCTGTGCTCCCTCTCTCTCAAATAAATAAAATCTTCTAAAAATAAAAAAATCTACATTCTGTAGATGAGATTTTCTTTTTCCTTTTTTCTTTGTAGACTAGAATTTCACTAAATTTACTCCCCTAAACAAGGCTTGATTCTATGCCCTTATTCTGACTCCCTAGTTTAATGTCCTCCAGACTCCTGTTAAAAACAGCACTCATTCTCCCACATGGAACTGGCACTATTGTTTTCTCTGATTAAAAAAAACAAAAACAGGGGGGCGGAGCAAGATGGCAGAGGAGTAGGAGACCTGGATTTCATCTCCTCTCAGGAATTCAGCTGGATAGGGATCAAACCATTCTGAACACCTA
>NW_028012772.1:0-800 GCF_054177405.1 Leptonychotes weddellii
CCTGAGCCGAAGGCAGTCGCTTAACCAACTGAGCCACCCAGGCGCCCGTCTCACAATTTCTAAAATCAGGTATAATAGTAGTCAGTGCTTAACCAAATTGCTACTAAAAAAGCCTAGCTAAAAGTTTCCCACAATGAGCCCAATCATTTTTACGACCATCATTTATCTCTGAGCATCATATATTAAAACAAGATCCTTAGCACCAAATGCGACTAGGCTTAATTTAAAAATATCTCATTAATTTGCAGTAATGAGGTGTAATGAATATTTATGGAAGGTTTTATCTGTACCTATTAATTTGCTGTGATGTGTCACTGATAAACCAATCCTCTAAGCTGAAACCAAGAGACAACAGTGAAAAGCGTATAAAATAATGTCTTATAACCACCGCTTGAGATCCCAACACTTGGTGTAAAAGATAATATGTTTCCTGCAAATGAAAGTTTACTGTATAATTCACTGAATACACCACAGGGAGCTAAGTCATTTTCTCTGAACACACAGTTTATTACTTTTAAATATCATCTCTCCCTTCACCGATAAGGCAGAAAAACAATGTTTTTCTTCAGCAGAAACCAATTGCCTTCCCTTCTGGATATTGGAGTAAAGATCATTTGGATTATAGATCAACGAAAACGGCATGTGTGCAAATCGTCAGAATGTTTTGCCGAAGGGTCTGAGAAGTGTTTTAGGTCTAGTGCATGGTCCGTTGTTCATCTGGTCTGCAAGCATCCCATGCCAGTGGCCGGGTGGCACCACTCAGGGTCGCTGGGCAGTGTTCACTGCCCACCTGCTCATGG
>NW_028012773.1:0-800 GCF_054177405.1 Leptonychotes weddellii
GTTTTCAGAATAACAAAAAATGTTTCAGAGGCTTCCATATGTGAATCTAGCTTGATTTCTTCTGATCCTTCTGTCCCAGCCCTGTCCTCAGTGGGCAAGCCAGGCCGCACACTCACAGTTCACAGAGTGGACGTACCGGCTCATAGCCTCGTTCCTGTGCCCACACGACTCCCTGTGCTTAAGAGCGTGGGCCCTGCCGTTTCCCTCTCTGCCTGGCTAATACTTACCGGAGAGTGCACTCGTGTTTCAAGGCAGAACTAATATTACCACGTCACGAAACCTTGCCCAGACTACTCAAGGTACATTTATGCACCCACTACCCCTGTGAAAATACCTCTCAAATCTAGGTGATATTGTCAAGGTTAATATGGCTGTGTAACAAACCACCCCAAAGTTTAGTGGCTTACAACAGTGACAACATTTATTTTTCTTGCAAATCTGCAATGTGGCAGGACTTTGTAGGAATAATTCCTCTCTGTCCCATTAAGCCTCGGTTGGGGCGACTTGAAGGCTGGATTCATTGAAAAGCTCACACACTCGCAAGTCTGGCCACTAGCATGGCCACCGACCGTGACCTCAGCGGGGGCTATCAGCCTGGGCCATGCCATGTCTCCTGAATATCCATACAACATGGCGGCTGGGTTCCCAGGGCATGGCCTCAAGCTAGAGAGTAGCAAGCGGAGTGCTATCGTCTATCTTGAGTCACACGGGGATATTTCCACCACATTCTCTTAGAAATGCATCACTAACACCAACACTGACTCATATCCAACAGGAGGTGAAATAGACTCCACATTTTA
>NW_028012774.1:0-11627 GCF_054177405.1 Leptonychotes weddellii
CCCCCAAGCCCCTCCCCTCTAGAACCCCCAGTTTTAAGGCTTTTTCCAGTCCAATCCAGGATCTAGTCACATTGCGTTTGATTGCCAGGGCATCCTGAAAATTTTTAATAAATACATTCTATTTTGAACCAATGGGCTATAATGTGGTTTATCATACATGGTGAGGTCTTAAATTTGGTGTTATTTCTCATAATTATGAAGTTTTTCCCAACACTATTTATTGATAATTTTTTTTCTTTTCCCTTGATTTGTGTTGCTTCTGTTTCTGTATGTAAAATTCATACACGTGTGCATGCACACACACGTTTATCACATTTTCTTTTAATCATACTCCGGTACCAGTGGTTTAATTACTTCATTATATGCTTTAATATTCAGTAGTGGTTTTTCACCCTTCTTTGTTTAAAAAAAGTTAACTATATTTCTCATTTTAAACAAACAAACAAAAAACAAAAAAAAACAAGAAAACAAAACAAAGCACGTCCCAATGAAATTGTTAGAATTTTCAAATTAGGGTCATATACATCTTCAGGGCTCCCAAATGTCACCTAACTGGCCTCATATTTTATACAGGTTGCTTTTTCCCCAAAGAAAAAAACCTCAATTTGGCCAGGACAGACATCTTTACAGTGTGTGATGCTTTCATCCGGGACTTGAGCATTTCTGTCCCTTTGTCTCCCACTCTGCCAAGCCCTGTGCTAGGAGCTGGAGATGCCCTTTTATTTCACTCAGTAGAGAGCTTTATTTTTCCTTCCCATGTCAGTCCAGTACATTTCTTATTTGTGTGATCCTTAGCTATTTTTAAAGGACTCTATTCTAAAAGGACTTTTTATTACATCTTCTAGTTTGTTTCATGCTGTACAGCTTATTTATCTCTATCTTCTATCAAAGCACTTTACTGAATTCTTTCATTAATTTTAGGGGCCTTTCAGTTGATTCTCTTCGATATATTAGGTCACCATCATATTATCTACAAATGATGATAAATTGCCTTCCTTTCTAAAATGTGTATCTCGTCTGTTTTTTTTGTCTTACTGCATTGGCCAGACTTTTCCCATTTTAGATGCAAGTTCTAGAGGTAAAGTGACTCACTCAGCATGTCAGACAGAGCGGGAGAGTGGTAAAGCCAGGACTAAAACCCCGACCTTGTGTTTTAGTTCAGTGCTGCTTTAGAAAACCTCATCAAATCAAGGTCATCTATCCAAATACCAGCTAACTGGCCTCCTATCTATCCAGTTGCCTTTCCCCGAAGGAAGGTTGACATTTTTACTGCTTACAGTCCTCCCTTAAAAGGTGTATGTGTGTGCATGCACACACCATGTGTGTGATGATGATAAATGATATAGAGAGAAATTAAGCAGAGAAGTCTAACAGGGTATGTTAGGATTGGGGTTGTGTTTTAAATAAAATGGGCAGGTCAGACTTCACTGGCAGAGATGGTGAAGCAAGCCTTCCAAGGGTTGGGTATATTTGAAGGAAGAGTATTCCAGGCATAGAAGGCAGCAAGTGCAAAGGCCTTGAGATGGGAGCATGCTTAGGGTGTTCAAGGAATGGCAAAGAGGCCATGTAACTAGAGAAGATTTCAAAGATGAAATCAGAGTTTATAAGAGAGGGCCTTGGATACATTGCAAAGATGTTGCCTTTTACTCTTAAGTAGGTAGGCTTTTAGTACAGGACTGTCATAACCAGAGTCATGTTTTTAAAGGGTCACCCTAGCCACTGTTCTGAGAACAGATTATGGGGGGCAAGAGCGAAAGCAGGGAGACTAGTTGAGAGGCCATTGCGCTAATCCAATTGAGACATGATGGGCGTTTGGCCAGGTGGTAGCTGTAGCGGTGTTAAAAGTGGTCAGATTCTGGATATATATTACAGTTAGAACCATGGGAGTTCTTATGTATGGCATTCCGAACTAGAGAGGACCCATGATTAAGGGGGGTACATAAGGATCATAACCAGGTCTTCTGCATTTTGATTTAAAATATATCTCATTGCAAGTAAGTGCATGCTCAGTCAACGCTAGTTAAACTTCTATTAAATATTGGAGAAGAGGGTGTGGAGCTCTGGCCATCATCAGATGGTTGTCTGGTTTTTCCTTAAAAGGTTTCTTTTGCTTTCATCTGATAATAAGTAAAACTTAATTTGAAAGTTGTTACGGCCCCTTTACACAGCATATTTCTTTCTCTAAAACTTCTACTCAACATCCACTTTTGCTAAATTTACCAAGTGCAATTCAATCACGGGAAGGTTCAAATGGAAAACAAAGCAAATCTTTGTTGTCTAATTTGATAACACTGTAATAACGATGCATGCGGCAATTGTTGTTGGCTCCAGCCAACTTTTATAGAGCACTTTCCTCTATAGAAAGTGCTCTCTAGACACATTATCTCATTTAGTCCTCACACTATCCTGTATGTGCCCCTCTTCTCAGAATCCTTCCCTCTTTGAGTTCCTCGTTTGCCCCACCTCATTGGATTATGCTGAACAGTTAATATCTGTCTCCCCATCTTAGTCCTGAGCTCCCATCAACCAGGGATCATGTTATTTTCAGAATTGCACCTGCCACACCATAGTCACTGATGAATAAATGAATAAGCACATGGAAGATGGAGGGGGCAATAGGTCACACAGCTAGCAAAGATGCACATGCACGTGCCAAACTGCGAATGTATACATCTTCCCGTTACCTTGCCTTCTCAAAGGGCTATTGTGCTAGGCAAATAGTGGTGGGGGGGAAAACCAGGAATTCCCAGAGCCTTGGAGTAAAGGTTGGCTAACTAAGACATATCATTGTAAATTTCAGCTTCTTAGTTCCAAGTGACCTTTAATGTGGGGAATGTAATTGTAAAGCTAGATTCTGTTGGGGATTATAAAGCTCACATTTGTTTCTTAGCCCGGCTTGTACAGTAATGCCAAAGGTTTATCATAGCATTTTTGTATTAAAATGTGTGCATAGTTGAATGCTAAAGCACAGACTTTTGAGGGAGAAAGAACATCCAAGATTATTCAGTCCATTTCCCTCATTTCTTTAACAGCTTTATTGAGGTATAATTTACATACCATAAAATTCACCCATTTTAAGTGTACAATTCAATGATTTTCAGTAAATTTATAGGGTTGTGCAATCATTGCCACAATCCCATTTTAGAACACTTCGTCACACCATAAAATACCGTGTGCCTGAGGGTGGTTGATTCCTCTCCCCACCTCCGATCCAAGGAAATCACTTATCTGATTTCTGTCTCTATAAATTTGCCTTTTCTTGACATTTCAGATGAGTGGAATCATACAATGAGTAGTCTTCTGCATCTAGCTTCTCTCATTTAGTACAGTGTTTTTGAGCTTAATCCGTATTGTAGAATATATCAGTAATTTCTTTCATTGCTGAATTAGATTTTATTATATGGATATGCCTCATATTATTTATTTGTTCACCAGTTGGTAGACATTTAGATTGTTTTGATATTTTCGCAATTATGAATAATACTGCTATTAGCATTTATATACATACAAGTCTTTGTGTAGACCCATGTTATCATTTCTTTTGGGTAGATAGCTAGTGGAATGGCTAGGTGAATAGTAGTTGCACGTTTGCCTTTTCAAGGAGCTTCCAAACCATTTTTCAAAGTGGCTATACCATTTTTTTTAACCTTTCTAACAGCAATGTATGATGGTTCTAGTTTTTCCCTGCCTGTGTCAACACTATTGTCTGTCTTTCTACTGGTAGCCGTTCTAATGGGTGGGTTAGGGGTTTGTCATTGTGGTTTTAATTTACATTTCCTAATGACTAATCAGGTTGACCATCTTTTCATGAGCTTTCTAGCCTCTTGTATTTCATCTTTAGTGAAATGTCTAGTCAGATCTTTTGCCAATTTCTTAATTGGGTTGTTTGTCTTCTTGTTATTAAGGGTCCTTATGTGTTTTGGAGAGAAGTCTTATCATACATATGTTTGCAAATATTTTCTGTCAACATGTAGCTTGTCTTTTCATTGGTTTAATAGTGTCTTCTGATGCCCAATTAAAAAACAATGTCTAATGATATCCAACTCATCTCCTTTCCCCTTTTAATGCGTCATGTTTTTGGTGTTGTATCTTACACTTTTTTCCTAATCCAACATCATGAAGATCTTCTCCTGTTTTTTTTCCTAGAAGTTTTATACTTTAGCTCTAACATTTAGGGCAGTGATCTATTTTGTTAGTTCTTGTATACAGTATGAACTTAAATTTATATTTTTGCATGTGGCTGTTCAGTTGGCCCAGGATCATTTGCTGAAAAGATTATTCTTTGACCATTGAATTTTCTTGGATTCTTTGTCAAGAATCAATTGATCATAAATGTAGTGGTTTATTTCTGGACTCTCAGTTCTCTTCCATTGATCTATAAGTCTATCTTATGCCAGCACCACACTGTATTGATTTTCATGTTATAAAATCAGGAACTGTAAATCCTCCAACTTTGTTCTTATTTTTAAAAATTGTTTTGCTTATTATGGATCTTTGCCTTTCCATATACATTTTAATATCAGCTTGTTAGTTTTTGTAGAAAGTCTCCTGGGATTCTGATAAAGATTGCATCAAGGCTATAGATAAATTTGCTGAGAATTGCCATATTAACAATATTGTCTGTTCCAACCCATGAACATCAAATGTCTCACCATTTATTTATTTCTTTAATTTTTCAACAATGTTTTGTACTATTCAGTGTATAAGTATTTCACTTCTTTTGTTTAGACTTATTTCTAAGTATTCTTTTTGGTACTATTGTGAATGGAATTGTTCACTTAATTTCATTTTCAAATTGTTCTTTGACAGTGACAAATATACAATAGATTTTTGTATTTTGGTTTTGTATCCTGCGACCTTGTTGAAATTGTTTATTCTAGTTGGGATGTGTGTATCTGTGTCTGTTTCTGTGTCTGTGTGTATTTGATAGAATTTTCTATTTAGAGGATCATGTCATCTGCAAATAAAATCTTCACTCCTTTCCTTCCAATGCCTTTAATTAATTAACTAGGCTCGCTGGCTAGAATCTCTAACACAATGCTTTATTTCACTGTCTAGAATCTTTAGTACAATGATGAGTAGACTTCTTTGTCTTAGTACTGCTTTTATAGGGAAAGCATTCAGTCTGTTACCCTTGAGTATGGTGTTCACTTTACATGTTTCATAGATGGCCTTTATCAAATTTAGAAAGCTTCTCTCTGTTTTTAGTTTGTTAGTACTTTTTATCATAAATAGACATTTGATTTTGTCAATTTTTTTTCTGAGTCCGTTGAAATTATCATGTGTTTTTTTCCATTTATTTTAAACATATGTTGTATTGCATTAATTGATTTTTAGATATTAAATCAACCTTGCATTCCTGGGATAAATCTCAATTTGTTATGTACAATCTCTTTTATATGTTACTGTATTTAGTTTACTAATATTTAGTTAAATATTTGGGGGGAGTCATTATTCATGAAGGATTAGATTGTAGTTTTATTTTAATGTAATGTATTTCTCTAGTTTTGATGTCAGGGTTTCGTAGAATGATGAATTCTTTCCTTTGCTGTTTTCTGGATAAGTTTATGAAAAATCAGAATTATTTACTCTTTAAATATTTGGTAGACTTCATCAGTGAAGCCAAATGGGCTGGACTTTTTTGAGGGAAGAATTTTAATTACTAATTCAATTACTTGTTATGAGTACATTGAAATTTTCTACTTTTTTCATGACTCGGTTTTGGTAAATTGTGTGTTTCTAGGTATTTTTCCATTTCATCTAAGTTGTCTATGTTTTTTGGCATAAAGTTTTTATGGCATTTCTTTATAATTTTAAAAATATCTGTGGGGTCAGTAGTAATGTCCCCTTTTTCATTCTTGATTTTGGTAATTTATATCATCTCTCTCTTTCTCTTGACCAGTGGAGAGAAAGAGTTGCCAACTGTGTTGATCTTTTCAAAAAATCAACTTTTGTTTCATTGATTTTTCATTCTTATTTTTATGTTGTCTATTGCATTGATTTCTACTCTATTCTTTTCTTCTTTCTGCCTGTTTAGAGTTTAATTTGCTTTCATTTATCTATGTCTTAAGATGGAAACATAGATTATTAATTTGAAACTTTTTTTTTCTCTAATATAGATGTTTAAAACTATGCATTTTCTCTAGCCACTCCTGAAATTGTTAGTGTGGACAGTGTTCAGTTTATTCATTGCTCTTTGGAGAGAAATTGTGCTGAGCCCCTCACTCTACTGTTCAAGAAGACCTACACCATAATTTTTAAATATGAGGAAGTTGAGGCATGTAGAGGTTACTTTAGGTTGAGTTCTCCCAGAAGCAGACTCATAGACCAAGGATTTGAAAGCAAATGATTTACAAAAGGTTGCTCCCAGTAGAAACTAGTTTGAGACAAAGGGAAGCTGGAAAGAGAAGGTAAAGAAACCAAACAAGGGTACGATCTTGTGGGGGTCTCTGGACAGTGAATTACACCTTGAATAGGTCCCCCTTGAGGCAAAGGAGCAGAATTTTTTCACTTCTGCCTAAGACAGATACTGGAAACTCTAACCTAAGGTGGAATACAGGTGAAGGTTGGGGAAGAGCAGGACTTAAATTTTCTAGCCCTGTTTACTAGAAAGGGAGGCACCAGGAGTTTCAGAACAACTCTGAAGAGGTCCACAGGGCCCCCATTAACATCATACCACACAAAAGCTGGCTGATGGACACACCAAACCAGAAAGAGTAATTAAGAAATGCAATAACTGTTCTCTTGTGAGATTAAATTAATTGCCCAAGGTCACACAGCTATGTATTTATTAGCAGATCTTGCACTAGAAACACTTGTGTTTTAATCAGATTTATTAGAAACCTACTAAAGATGTGTTACACGAGCCCTTGTTTTATTAAACATATTTTATTTACTGTTGATTAACATTTTTTTATGACTAAAGGCTTTATTATCTGTTTATGAATCGACTCTGACGCCCATTGCTACAGTTTGGGACCTTTCCCTATAGTCATTCTTGTCATCAGAAGGCCCTGTGGTAATCTCAAAAAATAGAGAGACTAAGCAGCTTCCTACTACTTCATGAAATTGTATTAACCTAAGGAAGTACAGAGACTGCATAAGAGAGAACAAAGTTAACCTCGGTGGGGAGTGCATTTGCCTTGTTCCTGTAGATCACTGTCAGGGCCATGAACAACCAAGGTCTACACGTTCCTATAGCTCACTCAGTCAAGTGTCCTTTGGAAGAAAAGGTATTAGCAGACCATGTGATCATTAGTCAGTGTGTTTGAATTAAGACCTTATGCCTTTACCTGTTTTCAGTGTGCTGATATTAAGGGCTTAGTTGACGAGTTTGCTAAGTCACCAGACCTTCTGGAATAAAGATATTTCCTATTGGGGAGCCTTTTGTGTATAATATTAAAATTGTACTTGCAAAACAAGTTATCTGTAAGATAAATATCTATGAAAGAACAGCTTTCCCTCATTGATTTCCAGTATTAAATCAGACATTTTTTTCCCACAGAAGAAAAGAATGGTGGATGATTTACCAGTATTTCATTGATGATTGCATCAGAGTGGCTGGATAACAGGGATCCTTTTCTCTCTTTTCTCTACAGATTTTATAAGATGTTACTGTATTTTCCTTGACATAAAAATATTTTTTTAAAAAGCGGATTATTTATTGGGGTACAATACAGATGATGGCTCAGCTTTGGGTGTGCTAAAAAACAGTGTGGTCTCATGGTTAAGAATGAGGGCTCAGGAGTCAGACTGTCTGCGTTCACATCCTAGCTTCAGCATTCAGTGATGTGACTTTGAGTAAATTTCTGAGCTTCTCTGTACTTCATTTCTTTTTATTCTGTCAGAATAAGATAATAGTATCTGCCTCTTAGGGTTATTATGAAGGTCAGATTAGATAATATGTTGAATGAGTTTAACATGGTGTCTAGCAGATGGTAATTGCTCCTTCAACATTTTCTGGTGGGTGAGTAATCATTGCAGTACACAGCAGTGGGAGCTGTGATAGGAGTATGGACAGTGAGCTCTGGGAACAGAGGAAGGAGAAACTAGCTCTGGTTTGCAAGAAGGGCTCCTTGGAAAGAGTAACATTTGATGTGGGTCTGGATTGGATAAGGAAACCTCAAGATGGGGGAAAAGGAAAAAGGCATCTTGGGGAGATGGAATAGCATCTAGAATAGCATTGAAACATGCAGTAAGAATTGACATGAATGGCGGTGCCTGGGTGGCTCAGCTGGTTAGGCATCTAACTCTTGATTTCAGCTCAGGTCATGATCTCAGGGTCATGGGATTAAGCCCCATGTCAGGCTCTGTTCTTAGTACAGAGTCTGCCTGAGATTCTTTCTCCCTCTTCCTTTGCCTCCTGCTTATATGCACTCTCTCTCTCCCTCTTTCCCTCTCTCTCCCTTTTTAAAATCTAAAAAAAAGAATTGACATGAACATGTGAAATTCATTTTCTAAATTTTACCAAATTTGTTTATTTAATAAGTACTTAGTGAACAGCTGTTACATGTTTAACAGATATTAGAAGCTGAGGATGCAGCAGTGAACTAGACAACAAGACCTCAGACCTCATGAAGTTAAGAGACTATTAGGAAACAGGCAGTAAGCTAGTAAAAGAAATAACCAGACAAGACATATTTCAATTGTGATGAAAGCTATAAAAGAAATAAATCAGCAGATGTAATAGACAATGATTCAAGCAAACTGGTAATTATGAATGAATGCTATGGTGGATTGGAATGACCCAAAGCAATGATTTTCAACAAAGTAAGAATGTTGGAGGGGGATGTCCTTGCTAGGGCAGAGGTAGAAATATCAGAATCACCTGGATTTGTGGTTTTATAGCTGCACATTAAGACTATCTGGAGGCCATTTTTAAAAAGTACTGATGCTAGGGCCTCACCCCTAGAGATTCAGATTTGGTCTGAGGTGGGGCCAAGGAATAGCATTTTTAGAAAGTGTTCTGGGCAATTAGAATGTACAGCCAGAGTTGAGAACCACTGTTCTTGAGCAACACACTTCTGATTTTGAAATGACTATTCTCTGCCCTCACTTGAAAAATCAGTGATAGTGTCAACAAAATACTGGTTAGCTGAATTCATTAAAAGGATCATGGTTGATCAGGTGGAATTCATCCCACCTGATGCAAAGATGGGGTGCAAGGAGGGTTCAACATACACAAATCAATAAATGCGATACATCCATCACATTAATAGAAAGAAAGGTAAAAGTCATACCATCTCAGTGACAAAATTCAGTGACCATTCATGATTTTTTTTAAATGTCAGCAAATTAGGTATTTACAGAACATACCTAAACATAATAACATGACAAGTCTACAGCTAACATACTCAGATTTGGAAAGTTGAAAGGTTTTCCACTAAAATAAGAAGACAACAGTGCCCATCCTCACAACTCCTATTCAACATAGTACTAGAGTCCTAGGCAGAGCAGTCAGATAATAAAAAGAAATAAAATGTATCCAAATTGGAAAGGAAGAAGTAAAATTGTCTCTGTTTGCAGATGACATGATCTTATATATAAGATATAGTATCATATATGATATATGTAACATATATAGTATAATAACCTTATAAAAGTATAATTATAATAAGGGATAAAAAAAATTCAATAGATAAAGTTGCAGGATGCAAATCAACATATAAAAATTAGTTGCATTTCTATATACTAACAATTATCTGAAAAATAATACAATCCCATTTATAATAGCATCAAAAGAATAAAATACTTAGGAATAAATTTAAGGAGATCAAAGATCACTACACTGAAAATTATAAAACATTGATGAAAGAAATTGAAAGATGCAAATAAATGGAAAGATATCCTGTGTTTATGGTTCGGAAGAATTAATATTGTTAAAATATCCATACTGCCCGAAGTCATCTATAGATTCAGTGTAATCCTTATCAAGATTCCAATGGCATTTTTACAGAAATAGAAAAAACAATTCTGAAATTCATATGGAATCACAAAAGATTCTAAATAGCCAAAGCAAGCCTGAAAAGGAAGAACAAAGCTGGAAGCCACACATGTCCTGATTCAAAACTATATTACAAAGTTATAGTAATGAAAATAGTATGGCAATGGCATAAAAACAGACACATTGACCAATGGAACAGAATTGAGAGGACAGAAGTAAGTCCATGCATATATGGATATATACATACATGCGTATATGTCAAACTATTTGACAAGGAAGCCAAGGATACTCAATGGGGAAAAGATAATCTCTTTAATAAATGGCATTGGAAAAACTGGATATTCACATGCAAGTAGATGAAACTGGACCCCTGTCTTGCACCACTCACAAAAATGAACTTGAAATGGATTAAAGACTTAATTTAAGACCTGAAACATAAAAGTCCTAGAAAAAAATATAGGGAAAAAATTCCTTGAATTGGACTTGGCAATGATATAATGGAATTGACACCAAAAGCACAAGCAACAAAAGCAAAAATAAATAAGTAGAGCATACAAAACTAAAACAACAACAACAAACAAACAAAAAAAAAACCTTTTCATTGCAAAAGAAATGATCAACAAAATGAAAAAGCAGACTAAAAAATGAGAAATAACATTTGCAAACCACATATCAGATAAGGGATTAATATTCAAAATATATAGGGAAATCCTATAGCTCAGTAGGAAAAAATAAAATAATCTAATTAAAGGTAGAAAAAGGACATGAATAGACAGTTTTCAAAAAAAAAAAAAAAAGGCATTCAGTGGGCAAAAGGTACATGAAAAGGTGCTCAACCTCACTAATCACCAGGGAAATCAAAACCACAATGAGATATCACTTCATACCTATTAAAATGTTATCAAAAACACAAAAGATAACAAGTGTTGGTAAGGATATGAAGAAAAGGGGACTCTTTGTATACTGTTGGCAGAAATGTAAAGTGGTACCACCATTATGGGAAACTGGAATTTCTCAAAAAATAAAAAAATAGAATTACCCTATGATAAAGCAATCTCACCTCTGGTTATATATCCAAAGGAAATGAAATCAGTGTCTCAAAGAGATATCTGTACTACCAGCCTTGTGCAGTTTTGATGTCTTGTGGCTTTTTTTTTTTATACTTGATGTTTTTTTTTTTAATTTTTTTATTGTTATGTTAATCCCCATATATTACATCATTAGTTTTAGATGTAGTGTTCCATGATTCATTGTTTGTGCGTAACACCCAGTGCTCCATGCAGAACGTGCCCTCCTCTATACCCATCATCAGGCTAACCCATCCTCGCACCCCGCCTCCCCTCTAGAACCCTCAGTTTGTTTTTCAGAGTCCATCGTCTCTCATGGTTTGTCTACCCCTCCGATTTCCCCCCTTCATTCTTCCCCTCCTGCTATCTTCTTCTTCTTGTTCTTTTTCTTAACATATATTGCATTATTTGTTTCGGAGGTACATATCTGAGATTCAACAGTCTTGTACAATTCACAGCGCTTACCAGAGCACATACCCTCCCCAGTGTCTATCACCCAGTCAGCCCATCCCTCCCACCCCACCCCCCACTCCAGCAACCCTCAGTTTGTTTCCTGCGATTAAGAATTCCTCCTATCAGTGAGGTCATATGATACATGTCTTTCTCTGATTGACTTA
>NW_028012775.1:0-800 GCF_054177405.1 Leptonychotes weddellii
ATTTATTGCAATCCTTATGCCCTATAATGTACACACCAAGACAGCAACAAAAAAAGCCAGTTACAAATGATTTTTTCCTTACTTTTTCAATGTTACTACTGCTACACAACTACAAAATGAAAATACTATAACTCACATAGAATTTCCTTTTCTTCCCAACAAGGATTTTTTTTTTTAAATAAACTTCAGTGATCACAGTGTGACAGCTTCTTTGCTAAATGCTGTGGACACAAAATGGCAATGTCCCTGCCCTCATATTTTAAAGCTCAGGTAGAAGTCTCAAGCGAAAGAATTACAGAACACTAGAAGAACAAAAAGAAATAAAACAGAACAAGAGCCCTTGACCCTGCCTAAGGCAATCAGGGAAGGTTTCCCAGAAAAGTTGACTTTTGAGTGGAGTCTTAAAAGATGCAGCATCATAAAGGAGAGAAGATTAGAGGTAGAAATAAAGATCATACGTGTACAAAGGTAAAGAAAGCTTAGCACATAGTTTCATACATACAATATAGGGAGTTAATCCACAATAATTAGAAAATGTTGCCTGTGAGTGTGGCTTAAGCTAATTTAAAGCAACACAGTTATTTTTGTTGCCTAAAAATACGCTGACACTATTTGATGGTTGGAAATTAACAGGCACACTAGTAGGAGGGTTTATATTTAGAAAGATTTCAGAAATGTAGTTGGAAAAGGGGAAGAAATGGTTTACTAAGTTCGCAGAGAAATAGAATGCAGATGTATTTCAAAGAATCATTTCTTAAGACATTTTAGGATATAAAATTAAAGGGAATATAATCAATGTC
>NW_028012776.1:0-800 GCF_054177405.1 Leptonychotes weddellii
AAATAAATAAATAAATAAATAAAATAAAATGTTTCATCTATGGTTCATGGGTATTAGAATAAAAAGACATTGTATGGCCTCTTTGATATCAAATTCAAATGCCCTGTTCTCTCCCAAACACTCAGGAACCTTTTTATAGGCTTTTATTCAATACTTTTTCATCATTGCCTCTTAAGCGATATGTGTAATATAGTAATTATAGACTAAAGGATGCTTTAAAGATGTATTCTTAGCCATATGTGCATGATATATTTTAGACTAAAATTTTATTTTAAAAAACACATTGAAGAGGATAGGAACTGGGTCCCTAAGGATCATTGGGCATATATATATTTGTATCTATTTCTTATGAATTAATTCAATCATAGAATTAAGGGTAGACATTGATATAACATGTAGCTTTATCAAATTTCTAACATTTTGCCACATTTATTTCATTCTTTTACTAGAAAATGGATTATTAGCGATAATAAAGACTCCTAAGCAACCATCTACACCTAGTTATTTTATTGTAGCAAAGATCATCAACTCCAGTATCATTCCTTTGTATGTTTTTAAAAATTATTTCCCTCATTTTTCATATATTGTATATAAAAACATCTTGTGTGTTTTTAACTTGATATAAATGGAATCCATATAAATGTTATTATTCTAAAATTTATTTTTTTACTCAGTTTAATGTTTTAATGACTTATCTGTTTAAATATGTGCTTCTCTGGTTCATTTTTTATTGTGGTTAAAACCATATAACATTTTAAATATTTTTAAGTGTACAGTATTGTTAAGTGTACACCTTATTG
>NW_028012777.1:0-800 GCF_054177405.1 Leptonychotes weddellii
CTTTCCTTTCCTTTCCTTCTTTTGTTACCATTTATTGAGCCCTTACTGTGTGCCTGCCAGGACAGTGTTTTCCATGCATTATCTTATGTAATCTTCCCAATAACCCATTAGATAGGTTCCATTATTATTTCCATTTTCTAGATGAGGAAACTGTGATTCAGGAAATTGAAGTAACTTGTCGAAGGGCATGTGGTAGAGCTGTAATTCAACAGCAGCAAGAATGTCATTCTCTCAGATGCTTTTTCTTGTTCATCCCCATTTTCCAAACAGCCTAGTAGTGAGGTCCTCTTCATTGGAGGTTCTCAAGAAAGGACCTTCCTTACATCCTCAATCCATGATGGACCCTGCAACCAGAGCCGGGACAGTTTCTGATATATACTTAGCACCACATAGATATGTGTTAAAATCTGATGGGAACCCAGAGAGCTGAAGATGACTAAAAGAAATTGATGAATTATTGTGTGGGGACTGAAAATGGTAGGCAGAATTATGGTTTCAGTTTGTGAACATAAGACAAAAATAAAAATAAATTATCAAGGGCATTAATATATATTTTTAAATTGATATATAGAGGATTGAGTTAATCATTCTTATTGTCATCATTGGTCCTTGCAATGGTCCTCTCTCGAATGTCTGTATGTACATATAAATGTATGTTTATATATTTAAATGTATATGTATATGTATGAATTTAGGTATGCTTGTATTTATTACCTTTTGCTTCCTATAACTCTCTCCCTTTCCTGTTAGGCAGCTATTCTAATGTATTTAATAAGTATGTTTTTGATTGAAAATGTATT
>NW_028012778.1:0-800 GCF_054177405.1 Leptonychotes weddellii
TGAAGTGAAATACATTCCTTCACACTCTCCTTAGGCTATTTTGAGGTGGGTTTCTATCACCTGGTTTTTGTTTTGTTTTGTTTTTGTGAAGTCTTGTTGAATACAAAGGACTAAAGCCATGAAAGAATTTATATAATTGTTCAGCAAAATTATGATTTTCCCAAAGCTTCTCTATATTCTTAATAAAAAATTGCTTTCTCAAAGATGGTGCATGAATCATAAGGTTGGTTTAGTCAGTTGATCTTTCTTTAGATTTTATTTTAATTCCAGTAGAGTTAATATACAGTGTTCTATTAGACTCAGGTGTATAATACAGTGATTCAGTAATTCCATATATTACTCAGTGCTCATGATAAGTGTACTCTTAACCCCTTCACCTATTTCACCCATCCCCCACCCACTGCCCGTCTGGCAATTGCCAGTTTGTTCCTCATATTTAAGAGTCTGGTTTTTTGTTTCCCCTTTTTTCTTTGTTCGCTTGTTTTCTTCAAGTCCACATATGAGTGAAATCATATGGTGTTTGTCTTTCTCTGACTTACTTTGTTTAGCATAATACCCTCTAGGTCCATCCATGTTGTTGCAAATGGCCTTATTCCTTTTTATGGCTGCATATTTGTATATGTATCACGTCTTCATCTATTGATGGATGCTTAAGTTGGCTATTGTAAATAATACTACAATAAACATAGGGGTACATATCTCTTTTTGAATTAGTGTTTTTGTATTCTTTGGGTAAATACTCAGTAGTGAAACAACTGGATCATTTTGTAATTCTATTTTTAATTTTTTGAGGAAACTTC
>NW_028012779.1:0-800 GCF_054177405.1 Leptonychotes weddellii
AAAAAAAAAAAAAAGAAAAAGAAAAAGAAGAAAACTCTGCCATCCAGAAACCCATCCTGTCACTCAGGCCTGTCCCGGAGGCCCAGCAGAGAAAGCCTGCTGCGGAGAAGGGCCTGTCCACTCTCACCTCTGCACGGTGTCTGTGGTCCCGCTCTGTTCCCTGAGGCACCCGTGGCAGGTGCCACGATTCTCGGGGGGGGGGGACGGGACATGGCCCCGGGGTGCCCAGCTTGCTCCTCGGCAGGAAACCCCTTGCACAGACAGATGTGCAGCCCTGTGTGGACAGTCAAACCGTGTTGACGCAAGGAGGCCAGTGAAGAGAGGAGAGGCTTCGGTTAAGTATCTGCACGCTTACCCTCCAACTCCTACCCTTGCTCTGCCCCCTCGACATTCTGAGGGGTACAGACAGGACAAAGGCCAATTCCATCTGCTCAGGGAATGGTTGGATCCCAGGGTGCCCTGGAACTCTGTTGGCACCCATTCTTTGATGGGACTATCCAGACAAAGCGAGGCACGGGGAGGGGAGCACCCTCAAAGACAGGCGTGGCGTCTGCCGTGAAAGGCAGCCTGCTCCCGGCACTCTGAACTCCTCCACTTAGACGTGCCTGCCGCCTTGTCCCCTTCAGACTCCTACGTCTAAGATAGGGAGGGGGGCAGGAAACACCCCCACCGCTGTGCCCGTTGCAGATAACTAGCTCTGAGGCCGCGCTGGGATGGGAGAGGCGAGCTCCAGAGAAGGCCAGCAGGGCTGACGCATGGTAGTAACAGGGCTGGAGCTCAGAACCGGCCCAGGACTCCCC
>NW_028012780.1:0-799 GCF_054177405.1 Leptonychotes weddellii
GGGATCAGTTCAACAGTGACAGGGGCCCAATTCCAGGCTAGTCCAGGTGGGCTGTTTTCATCCCATACTGAAGGGAAGGTGAGTCTGAACTCTGGCAGGCTACTTGGTTGGGCCTGGGCATAGAATAGCCTCCATTCTTCTTCCCTTGGCATGGTAACTGCTAGTATTAGAGACCCCGTCTTCTCTTGCCTTGGGTTCAGTCGGAGGCTAGTGTGTCCCGTGGGCTCAAAGGTTATCTGAGCCCTAAGCTTGGAGAGTATGTCTCAGCCCAGGAGGGAGATGGGGCAATCGGGCAGATAAAGGAATTCGGGTTGGACCTTGTGGCCCCCGGGTTCACACTGGCGAGCCTGGCAAAAGGGCTGTTGTATCGCCCACGTCCCAGTGGCCCTGAGGATGGTCACAGTCCTTTTGCTGAAAGGGGCCACTGGGGAGGTGACATTAGAGTGCTCAGCCCCAGTATCAATCATAAAAGTCACTGGTTGGCCCCCCACCTTCATTCTGACCATGGGCTCATGGGGGCCAAAGAGGAAAGAGCCCAGACCCCCTTTTCCTGCAAGGCCTATGAGGTCCTCCTCTCGGGGTTCTTTCTTGTAGCGGCCGGGCTTCTGAGCCTTTCCCGGGTTGGAACATTCATTTTTTCAATGCCCTTTCTCCTTACAGTAGGCACATTGATCCCTTGCCAAGGGGGTTCTGGGTCTCCCCCCTTTCGGTGGTCTCCCCATCTTTGTGTTGTCCTTTTCTTTCAGGGCGGCGGTGAGGAGGCTTTTTCATCTTTTTGTCAGATTCCCGTTCGGCTGTG
>NW_028012781.1:0-799 GCF_054177405.1 Leptonychotes weddellii
CAAGGATTAGAAACAATATAGGTAAAATTCTGGGCCCAGTGCCTGGCTCATAAATGATCGCATTTAGAAACACCTGTTTATTAGTAAAAAAAGATTTTGTAGGATTTCCAGGGTGTGTTTTCCATTATTACTCAGTGATTCAAAAAGTGGCACAGTGTAGTAGTTAATAGAATGGGGTCTGCAGTCTGATTGTGTTTCAATCTCAACTCTCCCACTTACTAGCTGTGTGATACTGGGCAAGTTAACCTTACTGTGCCTCGGTTGTTTCATCTGCAAAATGAGTGTGACCTACCTTATAATGCTGTTTTCAATCCTACGTGAATTATTTTTTCCAATTTTTTTTTATTGTGGCAAAAGACACATAAAATAGCATTTACCGTCTTATCCATCTTAGGTGTACAGTTTACTGGTACCAAATACGTTCATAATGTTGTACAGCCATTAACACCATCCATCTCCATAATTCTTTTTATCTTGCAGAACTGAAACTGTATACCCATTAAATACTAACTTCCCGGGGCGCCTGGGTGGCCCAGTCGTTAAGCGTCTGCCTTCAGCTCAGGTCGTGATCCCGGGGTCCTGGGATCGAGCCCCGCATCGGGCTCCCTGCTCGGCGGGGAGCCTGCTTCTCCCTCTCCCACTCCCCCTGCTTGTGTTCCCTCTCTCGCTGGGTCTCTCTCTGTCAAATAAATAAATAAAATCTTAAAAAAAAAAAAAAATCTGGGGCCCCTGGGTGGCTCAGTCGTTAAGCGTCTGCCTTCGGCTCAGGTCATGATCTCAGGGTCCTGGGATCGAGCCC
>NW_028012782.1:0-799 GCF_054177405.1 Leptonychotes weddellii
ATTTATTTATATAAAGATTTAAAACTGATTCCCTTTGAACATTGCTCTAGCTATAGCCTATAGGTTTGATCTATAGTGTTTTCATTGGTATATGGTGCACTTTGTTTTTGATTTTGCTTTTGACCCAATAGCTGATTAAAAATGAAGTTTTTTCTTCCCCAAATGATGGAGTCTCTTTGCTTTGTAGTTTTGTTATTAATTTCCAGTTTAATTGCATTGTGATCAGAATGCTGTCTGTAGAATTTCAATTTCTTGTCTTTGTAAATTTTTTTTTTTTTTTAAAGATTTTATTTATTTTTTTGACAGAGACATAGCGAGAGCAGGAACACAAGCAGGGGGAGTGGGAGAGGGAGAAGCAGGCTTCCCGCGGAGCAGAGAGCCTGATGCGGGGCTCGATCCCAGGACCCTGGGATCACGACCTGAGCCGAAGGCAGACGCTTAACGACTGAGCCACCCAGGCGCCCTGTCTTTGTAAATTTATTGAGATTTGCTTTAAGACCTAACATATGGTAAGGTTGTAGTATATTCTATGGAATCTGAAAAGAATTCAATATAAACCAAAAAGGTCACCCATATTAGTTCTTTAGATCTTCTGTAGCTTCCCTTCGCTTTTTGCCACTTGATCTGTCATGGATTGATAGAAGTGAATTAAAGTCTCCTATGACAGATATGTTTCTGCTTCATCCTTGCTTTCCTTCATGAATATATATATATATATATATATTTTATTTAAAAGATTTTATTTATTTGACACAGAGAGAGAAAGCACAAGTAGGCAGAGAGGCAGGCAGAAAGAGAG
>NW_028012783.1:0-799 GCF_054177405.1 Leptonychotes weddellii
ACACTAAATCTTTAAGAGAATTGTATTCACAAATACAATAATGACTTGGACTAACTGGCCTTGAGCTTGTTTAATTAGAAAAATGGTACCTGGACCCAGATTTCTATGAAAAGGAAGTTGAATCGAATGTTACCCAACTTCAATCATGGGCTATTCTTGTGAAAAGGAAATGCCACCCCAGAGGGCAGATTCAAAATTTTATCAGAGGGTAAAGCCAAAATCTGAAGAATAACAATAGACGAGGAAACAACTCGTCATAGAGTAGAACATATGCTTGGCTCGATTTCATAAATGCTTCTTATTCTTCCCTATTCTGATCAAAAGTTCCTATTGTGATTATCTTATTCCTGTCTCACTCTTGGATGTTGGGTGTTTGGGGAATGAATGATGTTTCTTTTTCATTCACTGTCTTGGATCACGAGGCAATGCCCTTGAAGACCTGCAACCCTTGTGCTTCATCTGTATCTGGACCTAATGCAGTTCATTGAGATTATGAATTTTGAGCCTGATGCCTTAACTTGAAAATAATTTGGTGGTTCCAGGAATGAGAGTGAACATATTTTATATGGGGGAGTAACTTAGATTAGATTCCTAGGAAACATATTCTGAGAAAGAAATTTTGTGCCTGAAGTTTATTGGTAAAAGCTCAGAAACAAGTCTTTGAGTGAATGACAGAAGCAGCTTTGGGTAGAGGAAGAATGTGAACTCTAATGAAGTTACAACAAATCCTCAGTCAATATTATTGACAGCTCTGCAACAGAGATGGATCTTCAAGCTGGTCCAGGTTGAGGCAAGGAGG
>NW_028012784.1:0-799 GCF_054177405.1 Leptonychotes weddellii
GTACGATCAGTCACGCAGTTAAGGAAAAGAGCCTTACAATGTGCAGAGAAAGCCCATTTAATTTCTTACTGTTTCTAATTTGATTATGGTGACATCTAATCATTTTGAAAACAAAAATCTGTGAATCAATCAGTCCTTTAACTGAAATTGACAAGGCAATTTGCTAAAATAGAAGGGAAGGGAAGGATACTAAAGAGGGAAAACCACTTCTTAATTCATTTATTTACTATTTACTGTTCATTCATTTACTATTTGCCTACTAATAAATAATAGTATTTACTGTGTACTATGCACTTGTAACATAAATTATTATATTAAAGCCTCTATTTCCTGAAGCAATCCTATTAATAGGTCATATCCTGAGTTTGCCAATGAGAACATGGAGAAATAATAATCTAACATTTACTGTTTAATTTATGCTAGACAATGTTATAATTGCTTAAACATATTAATCTCCACAACAATGATATAGGTAGAAACATAGAATTCTCATTTTAGATATGAAGTTATGTGACAGATATACATTAAGAACCTTGTCCAAGGTCGTACAACCTAGAGACTCAGTATTCAGTCCTAGGCAGTCTGGTTTTAGCATTGTTCTCTTTTTTTTTTTTTTTAAAGATTTTATTTATTTATTTGAGAGAGCGAGAATGAGAGAGAGTACATGAGAGGGGGGAGGGTCAGAGGGAGAAGCAGGCTCCTCGCCGAGCAGGGAGCCCGATGCGGGACTCGATCCCGGGACTCCAGGATCATGACCTGAGCCGAAGGCAGTCGCTTAACCGACTGAGCCACTCAGGCG
>NW_028012785.1:0-11627 GCF_054177405.1 Leptonychotes weddellii
CCAGATATCGTAATGTATTGTAAAGTTATGGCAGATAAGCAATGTGACAGTCAAAGCACCAAATGGAATACAGCCCCCAGAAGCAGATCCATTCATGAATGGGAAATTAAAATATGAGAAAGATGTTCTTGGAGGCCAGTGGTAGAATAGACTGTTCAATAAACAGTGCTGGGACAACTGACTATCCACGTGGGAAATAAAATGAAATTAGCTCCCCAACTCATTACCTCATGCTACATCCAGTATTCAATTCTAGTCGCTTAAAACACTAAATGAGAAAAGCAAAATAATTTAAGTTTAGAAAGAAAATTATGAGAATATCTTAAAAATTTCAGAATAGGGATGTATTTCTTAAGGAAGATTAAAAAAGCAAAAATAGAGAAAATCATTGCTAAATTCAATTATATTAAAAAAAGAAACTTTTTAGTCATCAGGAGATGCTATATTAGAAATGCAAGGATAAGCCACAGGTCAGGGCGACTAGGTAAGAAAAATAAATAAAAGGTAATAAATATGTGTTGTTTTATGTTTTATTACATCTGTGGTAATTTGTTACAAATTAAAGTTGATAGAAATGACATGCCTTTAGATCTTTTATCCATAAGAGCATAGCCCTGTTTCTGACTCTTCCTTTTCCTCCATGTCAGGACATTTGTCCTGAAGGACATCCTTGAAAACACCTGCAGGCCGGCCACCCTCACACCTCCACTGTTCAATAGCAAGGTCCAGGCGCCATCCTCTCTCGCCTGAATGTTTATTTGTATCCCTGGTTGGAACTTGTTCCCTTCAGTCTTTTGTTAAAACAGAAGCCAGAGCAATTCTGACCCTCCCTCCAGGTGACATGCACCTGCTGTCACATGATGCTTGTCTACACAGGCTCAGAACCCCAAGACTCTGAGACCTCACCACTTTCATCAGGGTCCCAGGCACCTGCCCTGGGCAGTGGTGGGTGAGGACCCTGGGGTGGGTGCTCTAGTTCTTTAGACCCCATTTATTCCCCAGTAAAATGAGGAGCTGGGATCAAGCTGATATCCAAGGGCCCTGCAATCTCCAGTCTTCTGTTGACATTGAGATGCTTCAGATGGCAACTGGCTGGTCCACAGACAAGAGCCTTATAGTGTGTGTGGTTTTTTTTCCCGAGATACTTAATGGTATTTGTCTTTCTCTCTCTGACTTATTTCACTTAACGTAATACCCTCTAGCTCCATCCATGTCGTCGCAAATGGCAACATTTCATTCTCTTTTATAGCTGAGTAATAAACCATTGCATATATTAAAAACATTAATTCATCTGCAATTTATTTTGTGTGCATTGTGAGGTACAAATTCAATTTTCCTACCACTAATTTAATGTCACCTCTGTCAAAACCAAAATATAATACAGGTGTGGGTGTTTGTCTATCCTTACCTCTGATTTCAGTTCCATTGATTTAATTTCTTATCCCCATACCAGTGACATAGTTTTATACTGTAATTTTGCAATGAACTTGGCAATATGACAGGGACAACCACACATTTTTGTTCAGCTTTTAAAAAAATTTTTTTTGCCATTCTTGAACCCTCGATCTTCCCTTTCATTTCCACGATCAGTTTTTAACTCTCAAGAAATATCCTTTGGTCTTTTGGAATCCCATTACATTATTGATTAGTGCTTACACCTATTTTATTTTATATCTGTGCCTAGTTATCTAATAATTTGATATTTTGAGAGATTTTCTAAATTATATTTTCTACTTTTTTTTTTTTTAGAAATTCTTATATGACATTCGAGATACGCAACAAGGTGTAAAGAATAATAAATATATGCTCATGTACCCATTGGCCAGCCTAGGAAATAACGTTATCACTGTAATTAAACACTACTAGTTACCCTTTCCTTATCACCTCCCTCACCCCAAGATGGAACCACTATTCTAAATTTGGGTTTTGATGTAACGTGCATCTCTTTTCCTTACACTCCATATCTGCACACAAACATATTCCTATGTATGCTTTTGACCTTTAGATAAGCAACATCACATTGGACACATTCTTCTGCCACTTGCATTTTTAATTTTGAAATTTTTCAAAAATGTTTTTCCAACATATTTGTGATATCCCCCTCTCATGAATCCTGTAGCTCTAGTTCATTTATACTCATGGATATATAGATAATATCATCTGGCAATAAATATATCTGGTTTTCTGCAGTTGGACATTTTAACTATTTCTCTGATTTTTTTTTTTCCTCTTGCAAGCAACGCTGTTATGAGCTCATTTACATATCTCCTTTGGAATACAGAGGAAAGCTTCCTTGGGCCACACAGAATGGCTGGGCCTTATGGCATGCGTATCTCTGACCGCACCGGGTATGGACATGTCATGCCAGCAGTTAGAAGATTCACAACAGCAGTGGGGAGTGAGTACACCCAACAGTTCCATCCTCCGGTATTTCCTTAAGAGGATCGAAATCACATGCATGTGATTGGTCACAGCAGCATTATTCCTAGTAGCCAAAAAGTGGAAACAGCCCCAAAGTCCATTAACTTATAAATGGATAAACAAAGTGTGCTGTATCCATATGGTGGACTAGTACTCAGCCACAAACAGGAATGGGGCGCAGATCTGTGCTTCGACATACATGGGTCTTGGACATGTGACGCTGAGCGAAAGAAGCCAGATGGAAAACCCCGCGTGCTAGGATTCCATCTGCATGAGGAGTTCATAACGGGCAAATCCGTATAGACAGAAAGTCCATTCGCAGTCGCCGGGGGCCGGGGGCCGGCAAACGGGAGTAAGTGCCGATCTGCATAGGGTTTCAGTTCGGTGGTGAGAAGGTTCTGGAACTAGAGAGAGGTGATGGTTGTACAGCTTTGTGAATGTACTAAAACCCACTGAACTGCTCACTTTGAAAGAGCAAAGTATGTGGTGTGTGGATGTATTTGCCGCATGCAGAAAGGTATTTGTAGCACGGGAAACCAAGGACCAGTACTCAAGCTACTTATGCAACTCGGAGGCATCAGCAGTGAGAAAACGGACTGAGTGTATGAATGGGCAATTTAATAAAAGGAAAACACAAATGGCCAATAAATATGTAAAACCACGGAATAGAAGACGACACAGAGCCTCTTTATTTGGGGCCGTGGACTGGCAGGACAGAAATCTTCAGCTATCTGACCATGCTGTGCTTCCTCCACCACCTTCTTAGTTCCCTCCTCCACCCACAGAGAAAACCCTGCTACAGAAGGAGAAGCAAGAGCAAGAGGGGGACCAGACCGGGCGAGATACAGAGAGAGGTGGGAGGGGGAGAGGGAGAGACAGAGGAGAGACAGAGAGGTACAGAGAGACAGAGGGAGAGAGAGAGACAGAGAGACAGAGGGAGAAATAGAGAGACACAGAGAGACAGGAGAGACAGAGAGACAGAGAGAGACAAAGAGACAGAGAGAGAGAGAGATAGAGAGGTACAGAGAAACAGAAGAGAGCCAGAAGGAGAGACAGACAGACAGAGGGAGAGACAGAAACAGAGAGAGAGAGAGAGAGGGAGAGACAGAGAGACAGAAGGAGAGACAGAGAGACAGAAGCAGAGAAACAGAGAGATAGAGGGAGAGACAGAGAGAGAGAGGAGAGACAGAGATAGGGACAGACAGAAATAGAGACAGAGGGAAAGACAGAGAGAGCTAGACAAAGGGAAACAGAAGGAGAGACAGAGATAGACAGAGAGACAGGGAGAGAGTCAGAGGGAGAGACAGAGAGACAGAGACAAAGAGACACAGGGAAGCAGAGAAAGAGAGAAGATAAATAAGAAAACCTGGACACCTGTCCACAGGGTGGGGGCCCTTGAGGCCAGCTCTACTCTTGGACTTTTCAGCTCCAGGAGCCAATAACCCTCATTTTAGCTTAAACTATTTTGAGTTAGGTTTCTGCCGCTTTTATCTGAAAGCACTGGGTATGTAGCTCTTGTTGGACCACAGTCAATGCTTGAAAATATTTGTAAAATTGAATTGCGTTTGCTGTTTCCAAAGACAGTAAAAATGAAGAGCCAAACGCTTATTTATTAAGCTATCTTCTCAGCACCAGGGGTCACCGCATGCTGCATCATGTGTCTTGCTTTACCATTGTCTCCAGAACGTATAGAAAGAAAACGTCTACTGATTTCCTGGCCATTTTAAATTTATTACACATAGAACAGGGATGCTATGATTCCTTATGGTTTTATAAATCTCCCCCCAACCTAAGCCATGTGGATATGTTTGGGCATAATGAGCTTCTCATTCATATCTTCCTTCATATTCCCAAAGGTGTTTGTAACTCAGCGAAATTCAGAACACGTGACTATGCATAGGGTGCTGCTGGTGGATGGGGTGTGAGGAGAAGGTTCCAGTACAGGAGAAGAGTGAGCATGGGTGGCTGGAGCAGAAGTCCAAGCTGATTGTCTAACCTGGCCTCCTCTCTTCTGTCCAACGGATGTGTGGTCTTCTCTCTCCAGTCCTTGCTACGTGGATTTTCCCGCTCAATCAAAGCAGGACACCCTATGTTGATTCTCAGACACTTCTTGCGTTGTGGCCATGGCCACAGTTAAACAGCCAGCGCCAGATGCCCCTGCTGCCTTCAGCCCAGTTAATAAGTTTCCCCAATTTTTCGCTAGCTGGTGATTACATCTTTGCCCCATTTAGTGTGTGGATAAGTAACAGCTTCCAGTTTTGCAGGAACCACAACACAGCCATTGAAGGGCATGTTCCTGTTTGTGATCTAGGCTGTGAAGAAAGTCCACAAATTCCTCCACACAGAAGAGACTGACCCTCTGGCCATTTGGAGAATGGACTCCTGCAGAACCCAAGACCAGGAGGAGAAGCAACACCTGTGCCCAGAAGCCAGGGGGAGGACGCAGCAACTGCAGGGACCATGCAGTCTCAGTCTGTAGCCCACTCCAGTAGCAAAGCTCTCTTGTGAATGTGACAAAGAATGGAGGTCATTTCTTGCCATCTGCAACTCAGAGAAAGGGGACAGTTGATCTATGTGGTCCAATGGTGCTGGGGAGGTGTATAATGCATCTTTTTTGTCTTGAACACCAGGGACCAGACAGGCTACAAAGAGGCCAACTCTGGAGCAGGGGAGGGGAGGCATGTGAAGGGCAAACATTTTGCACCTTGGTTGAAAGGTGGCAGGGGAAGGGAGAGGAAGGAGGGCAGAACTGGTATCAAGCTCTTAGATGGGGTCATGGTGGGTTACAGCTAAATCATGCACTATTGTCTTCTAAATTTCCCATCTTCTAAATAAGGAGGTGGGGCGGTTATTAAATGTTCTGAGAAATCAAGACGGATAACATAAAAATCATCTGGATAACAACTTCATTATATTAAGGCAAGTAATTGGAGGGCCCATGTGTGTTGACTCCAAATATTCTGCATGCACGTCTCATTTCTCATCTGCATATCCATAAATGCCTTATGGATAATGGCTGTTATAAAAATGATGAATTACTTAGGTGGGTTCTTTTTACAAAAAAAAAAAAAAAAACAAAACAAAAAACAAAGGAAAGATTGTCTTTAGACGTTATTTCCTTGAGGGACACCACAGCAGAAATTGACGTTGGCTTCTCCAACTTTGCCAGATGATTTTCATTGTTGTTTTCCTCCTATTTGGTTTTGTTGTGTTTCTTAGAGAAAATGTTCACCAGCACCAACATCTCTAGATCTGCAGAAAATTAATTCTGTAGATGATGTGGAAACGATAGCCTATAAAGTTAATGAGATATTACTGAAGGCTGGATAAACAATTAGCAGTATTAGCTGGGAAGATAAACCAGGACCTGTTGCCATCTAACAGAACTGCAACTAATTAAATTGAAAATTACAGCACAAGTGTGTGAAAACAAAAGCGGATGGAATGGGGTGAGAATTAACGGAGCTAATATTGCAAAGGCAACACTGTTATTAAAAATGAGAGGAGGGTGGTGTATTAAAACCATCAATTTCCCCCCCATCCTTTGCTGGATTTTGTGTTAATCATGGCATTTCCCCCATGGTCCCCACAACCCCAGAGCATTTCTGGCCACTCTGTGGGTCTCCAGAGAGTCTAAGCTTAAGTCTGTGGCTTCTCGTGCTCATCACCTGAGAGTGGCTGTACCCACCCAAGTGGAGGAGTCCCTTCCTGACCCCACAGACCATCCACCAGTTCCCTGAAGCATGAAATTGGCTTCCTTGTTTCTGAGCATGAAGAGCTATAGAACTTCCCAGAAAAAAATTAGCTGCATCTCAAATGTCAGCATTTTGTGTTAGATTTGGGAATCCTACAGCCCAGCTTCCAGGGGCATAGAGCTTTATTTCTCCTTTAAAAAATACAGTCTTCCTATTTTATAGCTCTGCCTCTCCTCCTTGTCTTGGAGAGCTGAGAGCATCCCCGGAAGCCGGGTAGAAATGGAAACAGAGCTGGTACCACAGGAAGATTCTTCCATCAGGCAGAGACCCAGGCAGGACGAACAAGCTGGGTGCTAGTCTGACCATGGTGGAGAAGATGCAAGAGAACCAGATGTCTGTTTGGGAGACCCAAGGTTGATGGTAGCCAAGACATGAGAGTAAAAAACAAAACAAACAAACAAAAACTTTGCCCATCTTGTTGAGCATATCCAGGTGTTCCGACGGCACAGGCATCATCTCTCTGCAGGTTTCACATGTCTGGAGGGGGAGGCCACAAAGTCACTTCCCTTTCATGAGAGCTAGGGAATCAGCTGCATGACTCCAAACCTCATGGGCTTCTCTCTAAGGTTGCATAAGCTGTTGCACTGACAGAGAAGAAGCCTGTGTTGGCAGGGAGTCGCTGCCTAGTTCCATCCCAGCTCCCAGAGAAGGGGCAGGACTGCAGAAATCTGAGAAGAACTTGGAAGGTTAGAACTGGGGGAGGGGAGAGCATATGCTCTCAGCATTCCTTTAACCAATGACAGCATCCCGAGACACCTGAAGGGAATTTTGTCCCACTAGAGAATAAACCTGCACAAGCCACATAGCCCGGGGGTCTGAGAATGACCCTTCCATGGATAAGAACACCTCTGCTTCCCACAGGATTTATTGGAACTGGAACCTTAGACTCTAAATTCCCAATAGAAGTTTTCCCCCAATATTTGAGGCTTCCTCCAGGCTTCCCCCCACTCTTCCATTGTCTCTAACTGGACAGATTCCTTCCCTCAGGGCCACCAGAACCCTTTCCATGTTACTGCAAAAGGGGGGCATGGGATGAGGATGACTTTCTCTGGATCCCAAGGCCCTGAGTGTGGACCATTTGGTTTTGTCCTTATTATATTCTGTCTCATATTCTTCTCCAATTGATTATGCATGCATATTTGGCTTCCCCAAGTAGTAAGCTCCAAGACTTACAAGGGATCTGTTCTCTACACATCCTCACACACACATATACATATACACATACACCTCCACCACCACCCTCCATGGTTAGTCCTGGCTGGACATACCACAGAGGCTCAAAGGTGATCATCATGAAATCAGAGCCTACTGAAATCTGTGGTACTTAGCTCTCTTTCCCTATAAGCTGTTCCCTATAAGCTGCTCCATCCATGAAGAGAACAGACCCAGCTCCTTTGCTGAAGTGTCCCCTCAGAGCCTCTGCCTCTCCCCATTGTGGTCCTTGCTGCTCATGGCAGTCTTCTGACTCTCTGTCACTAGATAAAGGTCAGTTATTGACAATCTGGCTGGAGAAGAAGCATTATCAAAGAGGCGGCTGCCAAGTTTGATGCATACAGTCTCTTTGATAGATCACAACATAAAGGCCTTTGCTTCAGGCAAACTGCTCTAAAACCTGGCTGGGTTACCTATAGGAAAGTATAAGTTGTTTGGGAGAAAGTTGGAGGAGAATTCATTGCTCAGCAGGAACCCCACAAAAATGGCAGTTATCTCAGCCCACACCAATGCTGAATAATTGAGTGACAATACAACAAAAGCCACTCAACAGGACTATGTTGTACTCTCCAGCAAGAACCCAAAGGGCAGTTGAGCTCTCTGCTGTAGAGGTTCTGCTCCTAATGGTGCTCTTACTGGTTCCACGAAGAACGAGGAATTGGTGTTAATTGAGCCCCACCCAAGTGACCCTCCACAGGAAGGGAGCCAGGGCCTAAGTTTTCAGGACTTGCTCTGAACCTTCTGAACCTCACAGCACACAAGGATGGTGATCAATTAGCCCTCAATAGTGACTTCTCTATCAACATAGACATAGGTTCCAAAGATGCCCATCCAAATGAACACTACTGACTCCATTTGTTCAACAGGTTTCATCCTTTCAGGTGAAGATAATTATCAGAATGAAGTCTCAGAAGACCCTAGACTTGAAAACCCTTCAGAGTCGTATCACACATGAGCACAGAGCAGCAGAAAAAACTTTAGTGTAAATACTGTAATTCTACCAGTAACTAAATAACCTTAAACTGACTCATTATCTTCAGAGTTACATGTTAATAATTTTACTGGTAAACATTTTGTAAGTTAATTTTGAAAAGACCAAAAACATAGATGGAGTTAATTAATTCCATATTTACACCAGGTTTTGTACTTTTCACTTCAAATAGTGTTTTGAAAAGTAAGATGTGTATAGGTATATTATAAATGGCAAAGTGATAATGTCATCCTGAAATTGTTTGGGAGGGGAGCTCCATCTTAGGGGATGAAGCTCAAGGAAGACAAAACTCCCTGTACCGTTCTGGTGATGGAGTGTCACACTTAGGCAAGACAGGGGCCCTCTGATGGGAAAATTAAGTATCAATGGTTTTCCTACCCCTTTAGTTCACTTAAAATATTGGGAAATGCATCATCATCCTATAAGATATCTCATGATTTTTTCCCCCATGTGACCCTATCTTAGACATGCCATATACTGGAAGGTAGAGCTGGTGGCCAAACAATGATTCGCAGTATTAATGGTAAAAAGTTAAAGTGAACCCTTAGTCCTTTTCTCAGGAAGGCATTCAATATATTGTTTCAAATACAGCTCAGTCTGGACCCTGGAGAAAGCACAAGTGCAGTGTGTATCGGTATTTCAAACGCACATGGTGTCCTTCCACCGGGATGCTTTCAGCACTGAGACCTCTGGACAGCTCCACGGCCGCAGGAACATTTCCTCTCTAAGAACAGATAACACCCTTCCCCAAAGGTTGATCCCACTGCCTTCTCCCTTATCTTAAGAGTGAACCTTTGCAGGAACCTAGTGATAGGGTGTGTGTCTTCCTTCTCTTGGTTTCGTTAAAGAAAAATCCAACCTGCAAGATGGTCACTCACCCTCTACCCACTCACCCGCCCTCACACTTCGAAGCATGCCTATGACCATCAGCTCATTGATCTCTTCAATTGCTTGAAGAAAAGGTAGATATTGCATCCTAATTAACCCATCTAACCCTGCAGTTTCAGAAATCTTTGTGTTAGTGAAATTCTGGGTTAAGGTTAATGATTTAACTCTGCTTCTAAGCATGTTCTTTCAGGAGGTAATTCACACATACTAGAGGAGGCATGCAAGGACACAACATGCCCCAGCTACAGGGTCAGGGCAATGCGAAGCAACTTTTAATAAGGCAACAGGCAGAGGTTGGAGGTTGAGTCAGATTCTTAGCTAATTACAGACACATTATTCTGGGAATGATTAACATTCAGAATCAGGGCCAAAGCTGGAGGGGACAAAGGACATGATAGGAAGAAGTTTTTGAGCTAAACCCACAGATGTCTATTGTGTAGAAGGAAGCCTTATGCTTAGGATGAACCCAGCCATGACTCTGCATTTCTTCTGTGAGCTTTAGGAATTAATCTTTTCATTTAGAGTCCAATCGTAAGCCATGTAGAAGGAGAAGAATATCACTGAACAGCACGTGGAGGCAGAGATGGCCTCAGGTATGTGATTCAGCTCTTTTCTCTGAGAGGCAGAGGAGATGGTGGGCTATAGACCTAAGATCCCCACTCAGAAACACCCCACTGTTTTCAACAATGCTGAACTCCACCATACCTATGGGCATCATTTCTTGGCTGCATTAATTTTTAATAAGCTGGTTGCATCATATCTAATCACACCACAGAGGGCAGTTTTTATATTTTATAAGCACATATAAATCCCTTCCCAATCTGCAAGCTCCTTGGTGGCAGTTTGCAAAGGCTTTTGGGTAGCATGCCTTAAACCTTCATCTCTTGTAGTCACCCCAGACTTGTAAGTACCTCTGCAAGATTCATTGTTGCTTGAATAATTGAATCTATTTAAAGAAATGAAGCCAATTAAGCTTTCAGTTTATGACCAAGAAATAATTTCACCATGTGGTCAGATTCTACTAAGTATCTGGGGATTCAATTATTGTTTAGAGCTCAGAAAAGTCCAAACAGGATCCTAAATTATGTCAGACAGACTTTTCCCTGCCATTTAGCAAGGTAACCTCTGAGTCCAGACTTGATGGTAAGACATCAAAACCCAAAACTCTATGTATCTAACATCTGCAAATTCTCTAAACATATTTTTTTACCAAAATCCTCAGGCCAAGACTCATAAGCTAGGATTTGTGGCTCTGTGCTCTGGTTTTAGTGTTTTAGTACCCCCCTTCCCTAGTGCCCCTTTCTTCTTTCCATAAGAAACCCAGAGTCCTCCTAAGTCTCTCTCTGATCATTTTTTTCCTTAGGCTCTATTATGCACATAAATGTGTAAGTGATGGATGAAAGTTTTAAAAAAAGTGAACTTTTTTGGTGGGAATTTGCAATGTGAATAGGAAATGTCATCTGAGAATAAAGAGAAGAAAATGTAGGCAATTGGATTAGTAGGTGTCACCACAGGTGGAGAAGAACTCTGGTGATGTCTTAGTTCTTTGGGGGGCCTGCTCTGCTCGATGTGGGATAAATTCATCACTGTTCCTCATCCCTGTTCATAGCACAGGGCCATGGCCCCCAGCAAGCTCTTGAGAGGGAGGAGGATTGACATCTCAATACTTTCTCCAATCCTCAAAAAGGAGCTCGTCCTTCAGTGTCAACAACCTGTGTGTTCCCTTTGACGATTCCATGAAATGGGAAATGCCAGATGTAGGTAATGTTTTGCAATGCACCCATGAGGACCTGCCTTGATCCAAGTCACTCACCTTCTGGTTGGTTCACATTGTACAAGGTTTCTAACCATAATGATCCCACTCTTCTTTCTCTTCCTTTGCTCAACCGCAAACATTTTTCTGTTAACTATGCCATGTCAGGTGGTACGATAGGCACTGAGTATGGAGATTTGAGCAAAATCAGGTGTTCACACCAGTCAGAATGGCTAAAATTAACAAGTCAGGAAATGACAGATGTTGGCGGGGATGCGGAGAAAGGGGAACCCTCCTACACTGTTGGTGGGAAGGCAAGCTGGTGCAGCCACTCTGGAAAACAGTAGGGAGGTTCCTCAAAAAGTTGAAAATAGAGCACCATATGATCCAGCAATAGCACTACTGGGTATTTACCCTAAAGATACAAATGTAGGGATCCGAAAGGGTACATGCACCCCAATGTTTATAGCAGCAATGTCCACAATAGCCAAACTGTGGAAAGAGCCAAGATGTCCATTGACAGATGAATGGATAAAGAAGATGTGGTATAAATACAAAATGGAATATTATGCAGCCATCAAAAGGAATGAGATCTTGCCATTTGCAA
>NW_028012786.1:0-799 GCF_054177405.1 Leptonychotes weddellii
ATCTTCTTTATTCATCTACCCATGGACACTTGGGTTGCTTCCATAATTTGGCTACCATATATAATGCTGCAGTAAACATAGGGATGGATATATCTTTTTGACTTCATGTTTTTGGATTCTTTGGGTAAATGCCCAGTAGGGGAATTACTGATCATATGGCAATTCTATTTTTAATTTTTTGAGGAACTTCAATACTGTTTTCCACAGTGGCTGCACCACCAGACTGCATTCCCACCAACAGTGCACAGGGATTTCTTTCTCTCCATATCCTCACCAACACTTGTTGTTTCTCATGTTGTTGATTTTAGCCATTCCGACAGGTGTGAGGTAATATCTCATTGTGGTTTTGATTTGCATTTCGCTGATGCTGAGTGATGTTGAGCATCTTGTCATGTGTCTGTTGGCCAGCTGGATGTCTTCTTTGGAGAACTGTCTGTCCATGTCTTCTGCCCATTTTTAATTGGATTATTTGTTTTTTGGGTGTTAAGCTGTGCAAGTTCTTTATAGATTTTGGACACTAACCCTTTATCAGATAAGTCATTTGCAAGTGTATTCTCCCATTCGGTAGGTTGTCTTTTAGTTTTGTTGATGGTTTTCTTTGCTGTGCACAAGCTCTTTATTTGAATGTAGTCCCAATAGTTTATTTTTGCTTTTGTTTCCCTTGCCTCCGGAGACCTATCTAGAAAAATGTTGCTATGACCAATGTCAGAGAAATTACTGCTCCTGCTCTCCTCTAGGATTTTTATGGTTTCAGGTCTCACATTTGGGTCCTTTATCCATTTTGAGTTTATTTTTGTGT
>NW_028012787.1:0-799 GCF_054177405.1 Leptonychotes weddellii
CCCGCTCTCCCTCTCTCTAAAATACATTAAAAAAACCTACACAAAACAATGTGTTTGCCATACCAATGCAGCTTTAAGACAGATTCTCTAATCCTTGCTTCTATCTAGACTGCTGCCATTCACTCCTCCCTACAGAGACATTCTGAAGCTGCTACATGGTGAATTCCTACTCATTCTAGAAGATACTACTCAAAAATCACTTCCTCTTTGGAGACATTTCTGACTCTTCTCCAAACTCCTAGATGCAATTGGTTCCATCTTTAATGTTTCTAAAACACGCATTATCTCCTTTAATATTTAATTTTATTGTACACATTTGACTTTATGTCTTATTCTTTGAGAGCACAATTGTGTCTAGTTATCTTTGTTTATTGTAGTACCTACCACAATGAATTACTGCTTTTGGTTTTGCTTTGTTGTTTGTGTCACATGTTCTAAGATAGCTGAGATAAAAAGCAAATTTAATGTAACTCATACTCGAAGGAAGAGAATTTATTGAGGTTTATTTTAAATCAATGGTTGTTAACCTTTTGGATTATAGACCCCTATAAAAAAAGTATGATGACAGCTATGACTTTCTTCTCAGAAAAATATACATACATAGAAAATTCTGCAAACAAGTTTTGTGGCATTCATAAATGCCCTGAGCCCACTGATGGCTGACAAATTGAACTCTTTTAATTTTTATTAATTTATTTTAGTAAGAAGTATACTCCTATGGAACATAATTTGTAAGTACTGAAGTTTACAATGAACAGTCTCTCTCCTAGCCCTGTTCCCACACTCCTCACCTCAATTC
>NW_028012788.1:0-799 GCF_054177405.1 Leptonychotes weddellii
GCTCTCGCTCTCTCTCTCTGTGTCAAATAAATAAATAAAATATTTAAAAAAATGAAATAGAAAATAGTCACAACACAGTGTTTGCTTCAAGTAATCAATTAGGTGGAATTACTACTCTCTGTGCCCTCTGAGAGAGAGAGAAAAACTCTATCTTATACATATTTATGTCATGAAGAATTAGATTGCCATTGACATAGAGCAGGCACTCAGTAAGTATTCAAGAAATAAAATAATAGCAATATGATTTTAACTCCTTAATTCTTTTTTTCTTTTTTAAGATTTTATTTATTTATTTGAGAGAGAGAGACTGAGAGAGAGAGCACATGAGAGGGGGGAGGGTCGGGAGGGTCAGACGGAGAAGCAGACTCCCTGCCGAGCAGGGAGCCCGATGCGGGACTTGATCCCGGGACTCCAGGATCATGACCTGAGCCGAAGGCAGTTGCTTAACCAACTGAGCCACCCACGCGCCCTTAACTCCTTAATTCTAATAGTCCATGAAGTATAAGAAGTCCTATCACTTTAATGTAATGTAATGAAAGTCTTTTCAGGTGTATTAAAAAGTAGATATGAATGCCACTGCTTGCCAACCAACCACAGCATACATTTATATAGAATATTTACATCCCACTTTCTTCTTTAGTCTAATCCTTAATATATTCAGTCTAATCCTCACTCCTTTGAGTCATTTTGGGCTATCAAGAGTTATGCATAAAATCATGGTGATATGCTTATGATCTGGGAGTTTCAGACACTTTAGTATGAACATTCTGGTGATTTCGAGGTTTGTTAAAAAGTCCTT
>NW_028012789.1:0-799 GCF_054177405.1 Leptonychotes weddellii
TGAATGGAGCACTGGGTGTTATAAGCAAACAATGAATCATGGAACACTACATCAAAAACTAATGATGTAATGTATGGTGATTAACATAATAAAATAAAAAATATATAGTCTTGCTAAATCCTTGTTATACTTAATAAAGAGAAAATGATGATTACTTAATGAGATTATATTTTATGAAGAATGCATATAGAATTTTACTGAATGCCCTTATGGATATATTTTTCATTAAGTATCATTAAAGAAACAGTGCCATTAAAGAAAAAAATAAGAAAGAAAGAATGTCATTTATTACCACTCACCACTATTATTTAACACTGTTCTACAGGTAGATACCAGCCAATACAATTATGCAAAAGGATGACAGAAGTATGTAAAGTAGAACTGATGAGGTAATATTATCATATTTACAGATGACTGTTTACAGAGAAGCCCCAAGAGAATCAACTAGAAAGCTCTTTCAAACAAGGAAAGTACGTATGGACATGGCTGATTACAAAATTCATACTCAGAAATCAGCAGTTTTCTTATACATAAAACTATGTCTTCTGATAACAACTATTAGGAGAAATAATGGGAAAAATTACCCTATTTAGCAATGACCAAAAAACGGAAGAAACTCAGCAAGCAATATACAGAGATTTTTTTAAAAATGTAAAAAAATGCCAAGTTCTTGAACAACAAAATGCAATCATACCAATATCAACTGCCCCCAAACTAATTGACAAATACAATGAATAACAATAAAATTAATATTTTTTCCTTTTAATTAGATCAATTCATTCAACAGTTAATATGAAAT
>NW_028012790.1:0-799 GCF_054177405.1 Leptonychotes weddellii
TTTCTTTATTTTCTTTTACATAGTTTTTGCATGTATACATATAATTTGTATATAACTCTTTATAAATATATCTAATATCTCATGATATTCTAAGATGGACCAAAGCATTCCCTTGTATGTAGATTTTTATTTTGTTTTAAAATTTCTATTTATAATAAATGTGATTTAGTAAACATTTTGTTTGGGAGGAATATATATATGTATATACATAATATATATATTGGTACTTAGATTTGTTTATTTTAAATGCTATACAAAGTAGAAATATTGCATCAAAGTGTATGAATAAATTAAAGAATTAAAGATTTTTGGAAAATATTGCAAAATTGCTTTCCAAAGGGTGGTACCACTTTACATGTCTGTTAACAATGTTTGATCATTTTCGTTTCAATACCTCTTGCCTACACTGCATATTCTAAATTTTAAGAAATTGCTATCTTGAAAGGTATAAATATTTTAATTTTCATCACTTTGATTACTTGTAAAGCTGAATATTTTTCCATATGTTTGTATGTTATTTGAACTTCTTTTATAAATTGCTTACTGACACCCTTTGGCCAATTATTTTTATTGAAGTTATGCTGTTTTCTTATTATTGAATGAGCTCTTTATATAGTGACAATTTTTTAAAATTTTATTTTATTATGTTTGTCACCATACATTACATCATTAGTTTTTGATGTAGTGTTCCATGATTCATTGTTCACGTATAACACCCAGTGCTCCATTCAGTACGTGCCCTCCTTAATACCCATCACTGGGCTAACCCATCCCCCCACCCCCTCCCCTCTAAAACCCT
>NW_028012791.1:0-799 GCF_054177405.1 Leptonychotes weddellii
TTTTTTAAGATTTTATTTATTTATTTGAGACAGAGAGAATGAGAGAGAGAGAGCACATGAGAGGGGGGAGGGTCAGAGGGAGAAGCAGGCTCCCTGCCGAGCAGGGAGCCCGATGCGGGACTCGATCCAGGGACTCCAGGATCATGACCTGAGCCGAAGGCAGTCGCTTAACCAACTGAGCCACCCAGGCGCCCTATATTTTGGATATTAACCTTTTGTCAGGTATATGATTAGCAAATTATTTTCTCCCTTTCAGTAGGTTGTCTTTTCATTTTGTTGATAGTTTCCTTTGCTGTGCAGAAGCTTTTTAGTTTGATGGAGTCCCACTTGTTTATTTTTGCTTTTGTTAATTTTGTTTTTGGTGTCAAATCCAAAAAATAGCCAAGACTGATGTCAAAGAGCTTACCACCCATTTTTCTTCTAGGAGTTTTATGGGTTCAGGTTTTATGTTCAAGTCTTTAATCCATTTTGAGTTAATTTTTGTATATGCTGTATGATAGTGGTTTAGTTTCATTCTTTAAAAAAATATTTTTTTTGCTGTCAAAAAGGTTTATTGTATCCACTGGGTCCAGGCTTGGGAGAGGGCTCGGGGTGGTCAACAAGCTGCTTAGCCGCTGCAGGGACACCCTCACCCAGAGGCCCTGACACCAGGGGGGTTGCCAGAGGGCCCCTCAAAGCCTGCTGGGCTCTGGAGGCTCCTAACCGTGCTGGAGGATGGGCGTTTGGAAGAGACGCCCGCCCGGGCCCAGCCTGGGGCCGCCAGCCTGCCAGGTGAGTCAGGTGGTCGCCACCTTCTGGA
>NW_028012792.1:0-799 GCF_054177405.1 Leptonychotes weddellii
TATCTTTTGGTGTATTTGTGGTATGACTAATTTTCAAAATTCAAAGCTTTGTGTGGTTGTATAACCAAAATCTAAATAAAATAAAGGCATGTGGTCTTGTATTTTTAAAACAGTGACCCTTCAGTTGATACTCTTCTCTTCACCATCATTTGTGATACTCTTTCAATTTTATCTTTTTTGTTTACATGATCTTTTTTTATCACTTTATCTATGAACTCTTAATTTTTTTTGTTTTTTTCCTCCACTTTTTTTTTTAAGAGATGGAAGGGGAGGCACAAAAGGAGAGGGAGAGAGAAAGAATCTTAAGCAGGTTCCATGCCCAGTGTGGAACCAGACACAGGGCTCGATCTCACAACCCTGAGATCATGACCCGAGCCGAAATCAAGAGTCAGACACTCAACCAACCGAGCCACTTGGGCAGCCCTTCTCTCCACTTCTTTAGATGGATAGAAAAAACTGAGGGAATGCTAAGAAATGAATCCTTCAACAAAGAAACATTAGCAGAGATTGAGAGAGCATATAAATTAGAACCCTGTTTCTTTCTTCCATAGATAGCCTAAAAAACAGAGCTTATATTATTTGCTATTTCTTAAGTAAAATTTGATATATTTTTGAAGTATCTGGCTAGAAGTCCTATAAAGTCACTAAATAGTGAAATAATTTCAGGTCTTTTTGTTCCCTTTTTCTTCTATTCAAATCTAGGTTAGAAAGTCATGCAACAGTTGCAATAACTAGAAATGGGAGAGGGAGATATCAAGAGAGAACACAGTCAGGTGGTGTGTCCCAGGAGCCCACGCAT
>NW_028012793.1:0-799 GCF_054177405.1 Leptonychotes weddellii
CTCTTTTTTCTCCTTTTAGGATCCCTATAATGCAAATGTTATCACAGGTGATGGAGTCACTGAGTTCCCTTAACCTATTCTCATTTTTTAAATTATTTTTCTCTCTCCTGTTCAGCTTGATTACTTTCCATTATTCGATCCTCAATGTCACTGATGTTTTTCTGCTTCTTCTAGTCTACTATTTATTCTCTTTCATGTACTTTGAATTTCAGTTATTGGGTTTTTCATCTCTGATAGCTTCTTTTTTGTGTTTTCTATCACTTTGTTGAGGGTCTTGCTGAGGTCCTCCATTCTTTTCTCATCTTCTGTGAGTATCTTTATTACCTTACTGTAAATTTTCTATCAGATATATTATCTACCTCTGTTTCATTTAGGTCTCTTGCTGATTTTGTCCCATTCTTTCATTTGGGATATATTCCTCTGTCCTCTCATTTTGTCTAACTCCCTTTTTCTATTTTTATGTGATAGGAAACTCAGCCATGTTTCCTGTTCTTGAAAGTAGTGGCTTTACGAAGAAGAAGTCCTGTGGTACCTGGAGTGCAATGGCCCCTGTTCACCAGAACCTGGTGTTTCAGGGGTGCCTCCTATGTGTGTTGCATGCTCCCTACTGTTGTGACTGAATTGCTTTTGCTTTTAGTCCAGTCATCTGCAGTGTTTCACTTTGCCTGATATGGACAGGATTTGGTCCCTGTGTTGTTAGTTAGCTACTCTGGGGCCAGCTTGAGTTGAGTCAGACCAGGCATTTGCCAGAGATACAATAGCACTGAACTGCAGGGCACTTTCTCTGTGTTGTGTCTTG
>NW_028012794.1:0-799 GCF_054177405.1 Leptonychotes weddellii
CTGTTTTATAACAATCCAGTTCTCTGATTCTACAAATAAGTTTAAAAAAATATATTTCTATACAATACAGGAAAAATTGTGTGAAGTTCACATTTTCATGTTTAATGTATCATGATTTAAAATATTATAGAATACTCTTTATTTTTAATTGTAAAAATAGTTATTTCTAGGTGAATCACTTTTTGTTCTATATGAAATAATCGCTTGTTCCTATTTATAGAATGTTTTTCATCTTTATTTTTAGGATAAAAATAGATAAAATAGAAAGGTAAAATAGATAAAATTCATAAGAAAGAAACAAAATTGGTATCACTCAGGTAGTATTTTAGTTTTTTAACTTTAAGATTTATCTTTACTCACTTTGTCTATCTACTAATCTCATTTTAAAAGTCCAATTGGGATGTTGGCAATACGAAAAGCCAATACTGAGGCTAAAAATGTGCTCTTGAAAGCTCATTTGAAAACACTGAAAGAAAAACAAGAAAGCATATGGAAAATTAAAAAAAAAAATACTAGTTCTTGGGACACCTGGGTGGCTCAGTCGGTTAAGCCTCCGGCTCAGGTCATGATCCCAGGGTCCTGGGATCGAGTCCCACATCCAGCTCCTTGCCCAGTGGGGAACCTGCTTCTCCCTCTGCCTGCCGCTTCCCCTGCTTCTGCCCCCCCCAACAAATAAATAAAATCTTTAAACAAAATACTAGTTCTTTAGGCAGCAAAGTAGTTAAATATTGGAATGATCACCTACAATTAAGAAAAATATTAAAATCAGGTAGTAAGATCAGAGAATAATGCAGCCTTG
>NW_028012795.1:0-799 GCF_054177405.1 Leptonychotes weddellii
TCCAGACATACAAAACAAAAATACCACTTCCAGGACTATCCTCAGATGACTCATGTTGGGGAATCTGAAGTCTTGCATAAATATTTTCTTATGACACACTTGTGGCCTTAGGGTTATTATTCTTGCTGTTGCCTCATCCCTCCCTCTTTCTTTCTGTCTTGTTACAGTCTTCCTCACCATTTGAACCAATGAGCAAGAAAAGCATAAACGTCTTCCTCATTTCTTTTTCTGACACTGACTCAGATGGAATGGAGAGCTGATGGAGGTGACAGCAGATTTATGATATACATAGTTTTATGATGTGTTCACAAATGACTTGATGATAAGATAGAAAGAAGAGAAGTGGATGTTGCCTTCCTTCTTTTTCCCATTATCACTAGTGCTATATTTTTAAGGCATTTTACACCTTTATGAAAGTCTACAGGATTTAAACAACAGCATAAAGGAGCAGTTTCTACCCACCTTCTAGTTCTGACATGCTATGATGTTGTGATTTTAAGGGTTCTCATGATTTTGTGGACAATAGATCCATCACTACATTTGTTTTCATCTCTGTTGGTCTGCTCCCCCACAACACAGTCAGATGGGATACTGGGCTGGATGGATTGTTGTCCTCTTTTAATGTGGTACACCTAAGTTTTTTTGCCCCCAAACTATTTCAGTGACTTTCTGGCTGGCCTTCTTCCTCTATAAAGGACAGGCAGAGAAAGAAATTAATATGTTAGCATTCCCTTCCTCTTTGCTAAGACACAAATTAGCAATGAGTAGATGCTGGATTATTTTGGAGACTTTGCTTTTT
>NW_028012796.1:0-11627 GCF_054177405.1 Leptonychotes weddellii
AAAATGAGTTTGGAAGTTTTCCTTCCCTTTCTATGTTTTGGAACAGTTTCAGAAGAATAGGTATTAATTCTTCTTTAAATGTTTGGTAGAATTCCCCTAGGAAGCCATCTGGCCCTGGGCCCTTGTTTGTTGGGAGATGTTTGATTACCACTTCAATTTCCTTACTGATTATGGGTCTGTTCAGGTTTTCTATTTCTTCCTGGTTCAGTTTTGGTAGTTATACATCTCTAGGAATGCATCCATTTCTTCCAGATTATCTAATTTGATGGCCTATATTTGCTCATAATGTGTTCTTATAATTTTTTGTATTTCTTTGGTGTTGGTTGTGATCTCTCCTCTTTCATTCATGATTTTATTTATTTGGGTCCTTTCTCTTTTCTTTTGATAAGTCTGCCCAGGGGTTTATCAATCTTATTAATTCTTTCAAAGAACCAGCTCTTGGTTTCATTGATCTGTTCTACTGTTCTTTTGGTTTCTATTTCATTGATTTCTGCTCTAATCTTTATTATTTCTCTTCTCCCGCTGGGTGTAGGCTTTATTTGCTGTCCTTCCTCCAGCTCCTTTAGGTGTAGGGTTAGGTTGTGTATTTGAGACCTTTCTTGATTCTTGAGAAAGGCTTGTATTACTATAATACTTTCCTCCTAGGACCGCCTTTGCTGCATCCCAAAGATTTTGAACAGTTGTGTTTTCATTTTCATTTGTTTCCATGAATTTTTTTAATTCTTCTTTAATTTCCTGGTTGACCCATTCATTATTTAGTAGGATGTTCTTTAGCCTTCATGTATTTGGGTTCTTTCCGACTTTCTTCTTGTGATTGAGTTTTAGTTTCAAGGCACTGTGGTTCAAAAATATGGGGAGAATGATCCCAAATTTTAGTACTGGTTCAGACCTGATTTGTGACCCAGGATGTGATCTATTCTGGAGAATGTTTCATGGGAACTAGAGAAGAATGTGTATTCTGTTACTTTAGGATAGCATGTTCTGAATATATCTGTGAAGTCCCTTTGGTCCAGTGTGTCATTTAAAGTCTTTATTTCCTTGTTGATCTTTTGCTTAGATGATCTGTCCAGTTCAGTGAGGGGGGGTGTTAAAGTCCCCAATGATTATTGTATTGTTGTCGACGTGTATCTCTGATTTTGTTATTAATTGTCTTATATAATTGGCTGCTCCCATGTTAGGGGCCTAGATATTTACAATTGTTAGATCTTCTTGTTGGATAGACCCTTTAAGTAGGATATAGTGTCCTTCCTCATCTCTTATATATAGTCTTTGGTTTAAAATCTAATTTCTCTGATATGAGGATTGCCACCCCTTTTGATGTCCATTAACATGGTAAATGGTTTTCCACCCCTTCACATTCAAACTGGAGGTGTCTGTGGGTCTAAAATGAGTCTCTTGCAGGCAGCATATTGATGGGTCTTGTTTTTTTATCCAGTATGATACCCTGTGTCTTTTGATTGGGGCATTTAGCCCATTTATATTCAGGGTAACTATTGAAAGATATGAATTTAGTGCCATTGTATTGCCTGTAAGGTGACTGTTACTGTACATTGTCTGTGTTCCTTTCTGGGCTATGTTACTTTTAGGCTCTTTCTTTGCTTAGAGGACCCCTTTCAATATTTCTTGTAGGGCTGGTTTCGTGTTTGTGATTCTTTTAGTTTTTGTTTGTCCTGGAAGCTTGGTATCTCTCCTCCTATTTTCAATAACAGCCTAGCTAGATACAGTATTCTTGGCTGCATATTTTTCTCATTTAGTTCTCTGAATATATCATGCCAGTCCTTTCTGGCCTGCCAGGTCTCTGTGGATAGGTCTGTTGCCAATCTAATATTTCTACCATTGTAGGTTACAGACCTCTTGTCCCGAGCTGCTTTCAGGATTTTCTCTTTGTCTCTGAGACTTGTAAGTTTTACAATTAGATGTCGGGGTGTTGACTTATTTTTATTGATTTTGAGTGGGGTTCTCTGTGCCTCCTGGATTTTGATGCCTGTTTCCTTCCCCAAATTAGGGAAGTTCTCCACTATAAGTCACTCCAATATACCTTCTGCCCCCCTCTCTCTTTCTTCTTCTTCTGGGATCCCCATTTTTCTAATATTGTTTTGTCTTATGGTATCACTTATCTCTCGAATTCTGCCCTCATGATCCAGTAGTTGTTTATCTCTCTTTTTCTCAGCTTCTTTATTCTTCATCATTTGGTCTTCTATATCACTAATTCTCTCATCTGCCTCATTTATCCTAGCAGTTAGCACCTCCGTTTTTGATTGCACCTCATTAATAGCCTTTTTTATTTCAACTTGGTTAGATTTTAGTTCTTTTATTTCTCCAGAAAGGGTTTCTCTAGTATCTTCCATGCTTTTTTCAAGCCCAGCAAGAATCTTTATAATCATCATTCTGAACTCTATTTCTGACATCTTACTAATGTCCGTATTGATTAGGTCCCTGGCAGTTGGTACTGCCTCGTGTTCTTTTTTTTGAGGTGATTTTTTCTGCCTTGTCATTTTGCCCAGAGGAGAACAGATGAATGAGAGAACAAAATGCTAACAGGGTAACAACGACCCCAGAAAAATATACACTAAACAGATCAGAAGAGATCTGAACCTGGGGAAAAGAAAGGGAAAGAAAAAAAAAAAGAAAAAGGAAAAGAAAGAAAAAGAATATGATCAAATATGATCAGGCTGGTGAATAGATCAGGGCCCACACACTAGATTTGGGGCATATTTTGTTCTGTTAGAAGAAACTGCCTCCCAAAATTTTAATGAAAGAAAAACTTACATATGTACAAAAATAAGGGTAAATATGATGAAGGGATGGAATATGACTGTAAAGATGAGAATTATAAAAGATTTTATAAAAGGAATTGATAAGATAAGAAGTTGGCTGAAAAAAGAAAGAAGAGTAATTAAAAAAAAGAACAAAAAAAGGGAGAGAATGTGATCAGGCAGGAGACTGGAACAAGCCATACACTAGAGATTTAGGGTATATTTTGGTCTGTTAGAAGAAACTGTATCCCAAAATTTTGAAGAGAGAACAACTTGTATATATACCAAAAATAAGGTTAACTACAATGAAGAGATAGAATATGACTCTAAAAATGAAAAATAAAAAAGAGTTTTTAAAAAAAGGGATTGATAAGATGTTGGTTGAAAAAGGGAAAAAGAAAAATTCAAAAAAAATAGAAAAAGAAAACAAAGAAAATTTAAAAAATCAACTTTGAAAGACTAAAGAATTATGGGGAAAAAAGTCATGAATTCTATGTGCTGTATTCCCAGAATGCTGGAGTTCTGCTATTTTCGTTGGTTGGTAAACTTGGTCTTGGCTGGCTGTTCTTGCTGATCTTCTGGGGGAGGGGCCTGTTGTAGTGATTCTCAAATGTCTTTGCCCGAGGCGGAATTGCCCCACCCTTGCCGGGGGCTGGGCTAACTAATCTGCTCGGGTTTGCTCTTGGTAGCTTTTGTTCCCTGCAAGATTTCCATACAGCCTTGCAGGACGAGAGTGAAAATGGCGGCCTCCCAATCTCCCTCGGGAAGAGCCAAGAACTTGGGGCCCCACTCCTCAGCGAGCCCCCAGAGAAAAGCAGTCAATCACTCCCATCTCCCCAGTCTCCGGCCGCACTCCATGCTCACCTGGCCTGTGACAGAGCATTTCTATCTCTGGCACATGACCCCATGTGGAGTCTCCAAACCCAGCAGATCCCTGCGGTGCACTCCCGCGCCGCTCCTCCCGTGGGAGGAAGGGGAGTCTCCCCGGATCTGCCGCTTGTTGGGTCCCTGCTGGAGGAGTAGTGGTCCTTCTGTGCTGCGGATCACAGTTTATGGCAACCCCGAGCTGCGAGCCCACTCCTCGGCTCCTCTTTGCAGCCGGCTTCCCTGCTCTGATACCTGGGAGCTCTGCCACACTCAAGCACCCCCGGTCTTTCTGTGACCCCGAGGGTCCTGAGAGCACACTGTCCCAGGGAGCATTCCAGCCCCCGCTTAGCCACTGGAGTGAGGTCTCTGAGTGGAGCAGACTTCTAAAAGTTCCGATTTTGTGCTCTGCTGCTCTATCACTTGCCAGTAACCCGCTGACGGAGGCTCCCTCCCCCCACGGTCTATTTTCCCGAGCATCACCTCGGATTCACTTCTCCACACATCCTACCTTCCAGAAAGTGGTCGCTTTTCTGTCCAGAGAGTTGCTGCTATTCTTTTCTTCGATCTCCTGTTGAGTTCATAGGTGTTCAGAATGGTTTGATTCCTGTCTAGCTGAATTCTTGGGACCAGAGGAAATTTAGGTCTCCTACTCCTCCACCATCTTGCTCCTCCTCCCTCATTGTGGTTTTGATTTGAATTTCCCTGATGGCAAGTAATGTGGAGCATTTTCCCATGTGTTTGCTGGTTATTTCTATGTCTTCTTTGGAGAAGTGTCTGTTTATGTCTTCTGCCCATTTCTTGACTGGAGTATTTGGTTTTGGGGTGTTGAGTTTGAGAAGTTCTTTATAGATCCTGGATAACAGCCCTTTATCTGTAATGTCATTTGCAAATATCTTCTCCCATTCCGTAGGTTGCCTTTTAGTTTTGTTGATTGTTTCCTTTGCTGTGCAGAACTTTTTATCTTGATGAAGTCCCAGTAATTCATTTTTGCTTTTGTTTCCCTTGCTTTTAGACAGGTATCTTGCAAGAAGTGACTTTGTCCAAGGTCAAAGAGGTTGCTGTCTGTGTTCTCCTCTAGGGTTTTGTTGGATTCCTGTCTCACATTTTGATCTTTTATCCATTTTGAATTTATCTTTGTGAATGGTGTAAGAGAATGGTCAAGGTTCATTCTTATGCATGTGGTTTTCTAATTTTTCTAGCACCATTTATTGAAGAGAGTGTCTTTTTTCTATTGGATATTCTTTCCAGCTTTGTCGAAGATTAGTTGATGACAGAGTTGAGGGTCCATTTCTGGGCTCTCTATTCTGGTCCATTGATCTATGTGTCTGTTTTGGTGCCAGTACCATGCTGTCTTGATGATCAAGCTTTCTAATATAGCTTGAAGTCAGGTATTGTGATGCCCCCAACATTGGTTTTCTTTTTCAACATTCCCCTGACAATCTGGGGTCTTTTCTGCTTCCATACAAATTTTAGGATTGTTTGTTCCAGCTCTGTGAAAAATGTCAATAGTATTTTGGTAGGGATTGCATTGAAAGTGTACATCGCTCTGGGCAGCATAGACATTTTAACAATGTTTATTGTTCTAATCCATGAGCATGGAATATCTTTATTTTTTTTAATTAAATTTTTTTACTTAGGCATCAGGCTTATAGTTTTTGTTAACTTGTTGACTTATTTGTTTCTTTCCTTTTCTCATTTTTTAGATCAGGCTTTTTATTTTCCTCTTTCTGTTTTCCTTCTTTTTCTTTGGAATCAAGCTTATACTTTTTTGTTTGTTTGCTTGCTTGTTGTTTTTCTTTTCTCTTTTTCTTGATCAGGTATTTTATCAGTCTTATCTTAACAAACAAATCAAAGCACACCTAGTTAAAGGTCTAAACACTCCCCACTGCAAGCAAGGAGGAACTCTGCAGAGGACCGACATGTGAGAAACAACAGCCAAAACACAACAGATCAGAGCACACAGCATACATCAGAAGCACTTCCTGAAGCTCCAGGCCCTGCACAGTGTAGGACCCTTTCTTATATAGTATTACTCTTAGAAGCAAGACACATAATAAGCCTTCATAACATGCAAAGGACAGAAACCTAAACATAATGACAAGATGGAGGAATTTTCCCCAAAAGAAAGTTCAAGAAAAAACCACAGCCAGGGATTTGCTCAAAACAGATATAAGCAATATATCTGAACAAGAATTTAGAACAACAGTAATAAGAATACCTTCTGGGCTTGAAAGAAATTAATATTTCTGCAAGAAATATTAAAGGGGACCCTCTGAGCAGGAAAGAGAGACCAAAAAAGTAACAAATACTAGAAAGGAACAGAGACAATCTACAGGAACAGCAACTTTACAGGAATACAATGGTACTAAATTCATATCTCTCAGTAATTACTCTGAATGCAAATGGATTCGATGCTCCAATCAAAAGATACAGGGTATCAGAATGGATAAAAAAATAAGACCTATCTATACGCTGCTTGCAAGAGACTCATTTTAGATCCAGAGACACCTCCAGATTGAGAGTGAGGGGGTGGAGAAATATCTATCATGCTAATGGACATCAAAAGAAATTTGGAGTAGCCATACTTATATCAGACAAGCTATATTTTAAACCAAAGATTGTAGGAAGAGATGAAGAAGGGCACTATATCATAATAAAAGGGTCTATCCAAAAAGAAGGTTTAACAATTGTAAATATTTATGCACCCAACTTGGGAACAGCCAAATATATAAACCAATTGATAACAAACTTAAAGAAACTCATCGATAATACTACAATAATAGTAGGAGACATTAACACCTCACTCACAGCAACGTACAGATCATCTAAGCAGAAGATCCACAAGGAAACATTGGCTTTGAATGACACTGGACCAAATGGACTTAACAGATATATTCAGAGCATTTCATCCTAAAGCAGAAGAATACACATTCTTTTTGAGTGCACATAGGGCATTCTCCAGAATAGATCACATACTGGGTAACAAATCAGGCTTAAACCAGTACAAAAAGATTGAGATCATACCATGCATATTTTCAGATGACAACACTATGAAACTTGAAGTCAACCACAAGAAAAAAATTGGAAAGACAACAAGTACATGGAGGTTAAAGGATGTTCTACTAAAGAATGAATGGATTAACCAGGGAATTAAAGAAGAAATACAGAAAACATGGAAGCAAATGAAAATACAACAGTCAAAAACCTTTGGGACACAGCAAAGGTGATCATAAGGGGAAAGTATATAACAATACTGCCTTCCTCAAGAAGCAAGAAAAGTATTAAATACACAACCTAACCTTACACCTAAAGGAGCTGGAAAAAGAGCAGCAAATAAAACCTAAAACCTGCAGAAGAAGGGAAATAAGATCAGAGCAGAAATAAATTATATAGAAATCAAACAAAAAAAAAAGTAGAACAGATCAGTAAAACTAGGAGCTGGTTCTTTGAAGGAATTTTCAAAATTGATAAACCCCTAGCCAGACTTATAAAAAAAAAAGAGAAAGACCCAAATAAATAAAATCACAAATGAAAGAGGAGAGACACAACCAACACTGCAGAAATACAATTATAAGAGAATGTTATGAGCAATTATATGCCAACAAATTGGCAATCTGGAAGAAATGGATAAATTCCTAAAAACATATAAACTACCAAAACTGAAATGGGAAGAGATAGAAAATTTGAACAGATCCATAACCAGCAAAGAAATTGAAGCAGTAATCAAAACAGTAATCAAAAATCTCCCAACAAAAAAGAGTCCAGGGGAATTCTAACAAACATTTAAAGAAGAATTAAGACCAATTCTTCTGAAGCTGTTTCAAAAAATAGAAATGGAAGGAAAACTTCCAAACTCATTCTATGAGGCCAGCATTACCTCCATCCTAAAACCAGACAAAGATCCCACTAAAAAGGAGAGTTACAGACCAATATCCCTGATGAACATGGATGCAAAAATTCACAACAAGATATTAGCTCATTGAATCCAACAGCATATTAAAAAGATAATTCACCATGATCAAGTGGGATGTATTCCTGGGCTTCATGGGTGGTTTAGTATCTACAAAACAATCAATGTGATACACTACATTAATAAAATAAAGGATAAGAACCATATGATCCTCTCAGTAGATGCAGAAAAAGCATTTAACAAAATAAAGCATCCTTTCTTGATAAAGACCCTCAAGAAAGTAGGGATAGAAGGAACATACCTTAACATCATAAGGGCCATATATGAAAGACCCACAGCTAATATCATCCTCAATGGGGAAAAACTGAGAGCTTTTCCCCTAAGATCAGGAACATTACCAGGATGTCCAATCTCACCACTGTTGTTCAACATAGTACTGGAAGTCCTAGCCTCAGCAATCAGACAACAAAAAAGAAATAAAAGGCATCCAATTTGGCAAGGAAGAAGTCAAAATTCACTCCTCACAAATGACATGATATTGTATGTAGAAAACCTAAAAGACTCTACAAAAAAATTGCTAGAACTGATACATGAATTCAGCAAAGTGGCAAGATATAAAATCAACATACAGAAATCTGTTGCATTCCTATACACCAATAATGAAGCAGCAGAAAGAGAAATCAAGGAATCGATCCCATGTATAATTGCAGCAAAAACCATAAGATACTAGGAATAAACCTAACCAAAGAGGTAAAAGATCTGTATGCTGAAAACTTTAGAACACTTATGAAAGAAACTGAAGAAGACACAAAGAAATGGAAAAATGTTCCATGCTCATGGATTGGAAGAACATATATTGTTAAAATGTCTATACTACCCAAAGCAATCTACACATTCAATGCAGCCACTATCAAAATGCCACCAGCATCTTTCACAGAGCTAGAACAATCCCAGAATTTGTATGGAACCAGAAAAGACCCCAAATACCCAAAGTAATGTTGAAAAAGAAAACCAAAGCTGGTGGCATCACAATTCTGGACTTCAAGCTATATTACAAGGCTGTAACCATTAAAACAGTATGCTACTGGCACAAAAACAGACACATAGATCAATGGAACAGAATAGAGAACCCAGAAATGGACAACAACTATTTGATCAACTGATCTTCGACGAAGCAAGAAAGAATATCCAATGGAAAAAAGACAGTCTCTTTAACAAATGCTGTTAGGAAAACTATACAGCTACGTGCAGAAGAATGAAACTGGACACTTTCTTACACCCTACACTAAAATAACTTCAAAATGGTTGAAAGACCTAATGTAAGTTGGGAAACCATCAAAATCCTAGAGGAGAACACAGGCAGCAACCTCTTTGACCTTGGCCTCAGCAACTTCTTACTAGACACGTCTCCTGAGGCAAGGGAAACAAAAGCAAAAATGAACTATGGGAATATCATCAAGATAAAGCTGCTGCACAGTGAAGGACACAATCAACAAAACTGAAAGTCAACCAATGGAATGGAAGAAGATATTTGCAAATGGTATATTGGATAAAGGGCTAGTATTGAGAATCTATAAAGAACTCATCAAAATCAACACCCAAAAAATAAATAACCCAGTTAAGAAATGAGCAGAAGACATGAATAGACATTTCTCCAAAGAAGACATAGAAATAACTAACAGACACAGAAAAAAATGCTCAACATCACTCATCATCAGGGAAATACAGATCAAAACCACAATGAGATACCATCTCACACCTGTCAGAATGGCTAAAATTAAGAACTCAGAAAACAAGAGATGTTGGTGAGGATGCAGAGAAAGGGGAACCCTTTTGCACAGTTAGTGGAAATGCAAACTGGTACAGCCACTCTAGAAAACAGTATGGAGATTCCTCAAAAAGTTGAAAATAGAACTACCCTGTGACCCAGCAGTTGCACTACTAGATATTTGTCCAAAGGATACAAAAGTGCTGGTTCGAAGGGACACATGCACCCCAATGTTTATAGCAGCAGTATCAACAATAGCCAAATTATGGAAAAAGCCCAAATGTCCATCAACTGAAGAATGGACAAAGAAGTGGAATATGTATATACAATGGAATATTACTCAGCCATAAAAAAGAATGAAATCTTGCCAGTTGCATCAGTGTGGTTGGAACTAGAAGGTATTATGCTAAGCAAAATAAGTCAGTCAGAGAAAGACAAGTATTACATGATTTCACTCGTATGTGGAACGTAAGAAACAAAACAGATGAACATAGGGGAAGGGAATGAAAAGTAAAATAAGATAAAAACAGAGAGGGAAGCAAACCATAGGAGACTCTATAGTTAAGAGAACAAACAGGGTTGCTTGAGGGGTGGTAAGTGGGGGGACGTGATAAATGGTTGATGGGTATTACAGAGGGCACTTGCTGGGATGAGAACTGGGTGTTATATATAAGTGATGAATCACTAAATTCTACTCCTGAAACCAGTACTACACTATACATTAACTTGAATTTAAAGAAAAAAGAAAAGAAAAACTAATGTATGTTTGTAATTGAAAGAAACCAAACAACATAGTTATATATACATGGAAAATAAAATGATCTTGTATCTTCCTCCTTTCATCCTGCTGAGCTATCTTTTGTTAATGATGTGAAGCATATTCTGCAGATGCTTTTCTCAAATGTATATGTGCAATATACATGCAGATGCACAATATGTATGAGTAGATATGCACACTTTTTTGTAAGACTAGGGTGGCAGCAAACCTTATCATGCAATTTATCTTTTTTAACTGAGGATAAAATTACCAGGACTTTTATTCATAGGTTTATTGTTATTGGATATCTTTTCATAAATTTATTTGCATTCCTATAGTTTTCTATGAGATTTTTGGTCTTCATTTATTTATGTCTTTCCTGTTTTTTCATTTATTTATGTCTTTTTCTTTTCATTTATTTATGTCTTTCCTGATTCAAGAGAGTTCCTGGTATGTGTTTCAGTAAATGTGAATAATTTCCACTCTAATTTTTCATACATCTTTTAATCTTTAAATCTTATTTTTATGATGAACTCATTTAGCATTGTCAATTCATTATCAAAATTTTGAAGGAGTGTTATGAAAAGTGTTTATTGCTGAATTAAGGAATTAATCATGATTTTATTTTACATGCTGTTTCATAACCTCCATTCAAAGCAGAATTTGTTCATCCTGCCAAATGAATTTTTTTTCCATTGGAAAATAAAATTTAATTGGAAGATCGTGTCATCTGGTGACCAAATCCAGAATTGCAATTTAGCCTCACTTGAGCAAGAGGCCTGAAAAAGAGGGAGAGAGGGAAAAAAGGCTTTCCCTGTGGAAGCCCTCTGGAGAAAACTTTCTGGGGTTTATATGGCACAGGAAGTATTAAGCGATGATGCAGAGCCCATGGATATTAACTTCTGTAACAGCATGTTTTCTTTGGCCCTTCTCTCAAACAAAGGAATGCACGTATGTGTGTGGTTATAAATATAAAGTTGAGTGTAGCCTTTTTATTTTGTAATATATTTAACACATTTAATGTCCAGAAATATATTTTTCAGCATTAGTTTTGTAAATAAAAACACAACTAGGTTTATCTTATGCTGTCATAATTTTCTCTTATTTTGTAAAATCAGTGCACGTGCTCCCCCAAGTCCTTGGAAACACAGAAGAAATACGCATTTGTGAGAGGAATTATCTTGTATCTCCCCTCTTCAACTTCTATGTCCCACCTCAAAATAACCAGTCAATATATTTGGTAATATTCCCCATATATATTTGTGTGGAATTGTTTATCATTTAAAATATGACATATGTATGTTCTTATGAAAATAGAAATTTTCCAAAAATTAGGTCGTGTTGTACATTAGGTTCTATACCTTGTTTATATATTTATATATCCCAATGCTTCTATTACATTTATTTTCATTTAGTTTTTCGTGTGGTTGAGCAATTTTACACATGTCTGATTGCCATTCATTTTTCTTCCTTGAATTATCTGTTGGTACATGTGAACATGACTCTTTCAGCTAGTCAGATTTCCTTATATGGAAATTAATGGTATATTAATTATGTCTGTAAATTATG
>NW_028012797.1:0-799 GCF_054177405.1 Leptonychotes weddellii
CCTACGAGCAAATCCGTGGATGGCATCTGTCTTAGTAAACCGGAGACTAAAATCTTGGCCTGCTGAGAAGATCAGCAGTGAGCGGATCTACACTACTAAACCCTGGGACGGCTCCGGAATTGGAGGTGTTGGGTCCTTCAGAAGCAGGAGGGCAGAGTAGAGCTAAAAACAGTCCCTCAAACTGCGCTCCACCCCCCACCCACCCACCACACAGCCCGATAATTACCCCGCCCTTTTGCCGGCAGAAAATAGGACCGGTTTAACCAACTGGATTCTTGATGTTGGGGATACACGGTCCAATTTAGGGCAGGGATAAAGTTTGTCCTGAAAATCACAAGTGCAAATCTACACACTGAACTGGGAGACCGAAGCCTGGTGTATTCTGCTTGGGGACCCCCAACACTGGTAGCCAGGAGTATGGTCCCAGGCCGGAGCTAAGCTTTCTACTCTGCTGGGAAACTAACCAGCGCCCTTTTCCCAGTTCTGTAGATACTGATATTTGGGGTTCCCCTACAGAAAGGACAGGCTGACACCTATCATCATCCAGTGAGGCCCACCCACTGACAGGTTCCACCCAGGTATGTGGAATTTCCAATGAAACTTTAATGTCTCAATATTAAATATGAATAGGCAAAGTTTGTCATAAATTTGAAGAAATCTTTTCTTTTGGAAAACAAAAACAGAAATGCAGAGAAAGCACAGATAATTCAAGAAAACTTCAAAATAAGAAAAGGTATTGCATCCAGATACAAACATTATAAACATGGAATGTTTGGAAAACAAGAAAGAGCTTTTGTAA
>NW_028012798.1:0-799 GCF_054177405.1 Leptonychotes weddellii
GATAAAATCTTTAAAAAAAAGAATGCGAGCACGGGAGGATGGGAGAGAGGGACAGAGCACCAGCTAAAGGGAGGGGTCCCGGAGCCGGGCCGCTGGCCTCGGTGGGCTGCCAAGCAGCGTCCTGGGAAGGAGAGCGGAGCCCCCCAGGGTGACATGCCCGGAGGTGCAGGGGTCCCGGGAGAGACCCTCACACATCCTGCAAGCATCCCCAGTGCAGGGAATGAGTCAGCTGCTGTGAACAGAAACACGCTGTCCAGCTCCTAGCCCTCGTAACAGGAGAGGTTAGAAGGATCTGGATGCAAGGTGATGCCCGATAGCAAGCCACCGACAAGAGCTAGAAAGGACCAGCCTTGAGGGTATGACTGAGCCAGGAGCCACGTGACAGACCCCCAGGGAGGAAGCCCTCCGTCACTGGGACCAGACAGAACATCGCTGCCCCCGCCAGCCCGTGCATCCGAAGACAAGGCACGCCCAGAAAACCTCCAAACTGAGCTGGAAATCGCCCAACAGCAGCACCTGCCCGCGGGGAGGGAGATGGCCAGACTCCACGGAAGGCTGTGGTGAACACAGGTGTGGAAAGGAGCATCGTGCCTCCTCAGCTGTGGGAGGGAAAGGATCCGCGTCTTCCGCACTGAAGGGGACACATGTGCCGGGGACAAGTGTCTCAGTGGGATGGCCAGCCGGCTGGCTGCCCAGAGAACAGATCCGTCCTGGACATCTGTCGCTGCCCGGTCTCCGGGTACCAAGAGGCGGGATGCTGACTCGCTGCGCTCTTTCCTCTCAAACCTCTCCTTGCACC
>NW_028012799.1:0-799 GCF_054177405.1 Leptonychotes weddellii
ATTTTTTCTCACCCTCAGGAATCTGGCCAAACTCCAGGGCCGCCTATCATGAGCAGTCTTGTTTGCTTGAGTTTGCAGAGTTGTGAGGGTAAAGGACTGGCTTTGACTATTCAATCAGTCAGGTGGGGGTGGGGAGCTACCTTTGGCCAGAGGTGTGATTTTTCCCTCTCTTTTAGGAATCAGGCCATTCACCTATGGGGTTCAGTGGAAGTGTGTGTGAGTGGAGTGGGGCGTGGGGAGGGAGTGTAATATTTGGGGTGGGGCGGCGACTATTTAGTGCTAGTTGCTATCTTGGTAGATGTCCTCTTACTCAATATTCAGTTATGTTATGCAGATGCATGATCATCCCCATGTTACAGATGGAACCACTGAGGCTCAGAGAGGGAGTATAATTGTTCTCAGTCATGTGCCTAGCAGGATCTGCACCTAGATCTGTGGCCTCCCAAGCACAGGTGGGAATTTGGGAGGGAGGGAGAAATGTTTCCAGAAGGTAACAGGGCAAATTTCTGAGGGTCTAAGGCTTCTCCTTCCTGTTTACCCATTCCTTGAGCAGAATAAATTTGAGAAGGGGACGACGACAGTGGCCGGACTCCTGATTGTGCCCATCAAGTGTCTTGGTATTTGGGGGCTTGCTATTCAGGGAGTCAGCCATGGGGTCCCCTCCCTCTATGGATGACCATTCCTCCTAAGAACCAAGGGTTTGGAGAAGGGGATTTGCCTCTGCTGGTCTTCTCTCTTGACTTTCCCAGGCCTTGCTTCCTTCCCTGTTCTGGGACATCCCACACCATGGCTTTGGGGC
>NW_028012800.1:0-799 GCF_054177405.1 Leptonychotes weddellii
ATCGAGTCCCGCATCGGGCTCCCTGCTCGGCGGGGAGTCTGCTTCTCCCTCTGACCCTCCCCCCTCTCATGTGCTCTCTCTCTCTCTTTCTCTCTCATTCTCTCTCAAATAAATAAATAAAATCTTTAAAAAAAAGGAAAAGAAGTTGTAGGTATATGCTTTTTTTTTTTTCTTAAAGATATATTTACCAGAGAGAGTGCAAGAGCATGCAGCAAGGGGGTGGGGGCGGGGCAGAGGGAGAGAAAAATTCTGAAGCGACTCCCTGCTGAGCTCAGAGCCGAAGGGCTTGGGGTGGGGGGTTCCCCAATCCCAGGACCTGCGCCGGAAATCCAGAGTGGGCAGGCCACTTTACCGACTGAGCCACCCAGAGGCCCCTGGAGGTTCCTCTTGAGAAATGTTTGGAATTAAGGTTTGTATACAGACAGGTCTGCCAACCTTGACTTTATGGAAATGGTCACTTCTCAGGTCTAGACCCTGTATTGACAAGTTGCGTGCACACACACCCCCTTCAGCTGTCAGGTGCCCCTCGACAGTCCCAAGGAAGACATAAGTGCACTCAGTTTAACAGGAAAGCTTGACAGATAAAAAGTACTTCCCGTTCAAGTCTGTGCTTCCATGTATTGAGCTGTTCTGTATCCTGGGCCCCGATCTCAGCCCTTCACATATATGATCTTGCTCAGGCCTCACAACAGCCCAGATGAGGAAGCAGAGAGTCCCTCAGTGGCAAGATGAGAATCTGACCCAGCGTAGTTCCAACTCCACATTCCGTGCACTGTGCACGCTCTGCTGGGAGCTGGCC
>NW_028012801.1:0-799 GCF_054177405.1 Leptonychotes weddellii
CAAGGAGAATACTTGTTTTTGTTGTTGTTGTTGTTGTTTTGTTGTTGTTAGTAAATATTGGGCCTCAATATACCTCTTCCTTGAACATGTGCTAAAATATAAGGATATATCACCCTCCACATATTAAAACTATATCAGTTTATTACTGCAGTAATTGATGCTTCCATTGTCCTAGATAAATAGGCTTTTCATATTTGAGTTTTTAAATAATTTTTTCTAAAGCTTTAACATGTTTTGACTTATATGGAGCTGTTCTACTATTTGACATATAAAGTTTAAATTTTTTTTTTTATCATGAACTGCTTGTCGATATCGAATAGCGTAAGGGTGAGAGAGGGTGAGGTAGACTGTAATGGGGCATGATGTTGGAAATGTTCTAAATTCTAGTTTGAGTGGTGGTTATGTGGAAATATTCAATTGTCAACACTCATCAAATTATACTTAGAATCTGTACATTTTACTGTATACAGATAATGCCCCAATTTAAAAAAAAATCTTAACAGTAGGGACTAAAGGGGTGCATCAGTGGCTCAAAGTGATCTCAAGGTCATGAGTTCAAACCCCATGTTGGGCTCCACACTAGGTGTGGAGACTACTTTAAAAAAAAAAAAAAAAAGAATGAAAGTAGACTCTTACTAAAACATTTTTAATAAAGAGCAACAATTTAGAAATTTAAAACCATTTAGAACAGTTTCAAATTGCTTACCAAAATAAAAGTAATAATAATAAAAAGATTAATCAATGGATGTCTGTTGTCATATATTAAGAGTATTTTATACTTAAATATTAAGGGTATTTT
>NW_028012802.1:0-799 GCF_054177405.1 Leptonychotes weddellii
TAAGCACAGGCATCCCCCACCTCTCCATTGCCTTCTAAGTCCCAAGAGACAACCGAAACCATACAGCAGCCTGTGAGCTTCTGCCCATTCACATTTAAGGTTTTAGAAGCTTCTGTGTGAAGGAAGTTAGAAGTGTGGTGTCATTAGCAAGACGGGAAGGTGTGGCAGGCACCTCTCAGCTCTGGGGCTAAGGTGGCACCATCCGAGGATGCTCAGACATTCCTGCAGCCTGCCTGCCCTCCAGCAGCGGGCACAGAATTAGACAAGAGAGCCCACAGGGCAGTGGGGCATGCTGAAGGGCCGGGGGGTGGCGCAACTGGGAATAAGCTTATGGCACGCGCCATCTCTGTGCAGTCAAACTTTCAAGATCAGCACTTGGGACCGTATCTCCCTTCGGTGCTTTGCCAGCAGGAGAATCCACTGCTGGGAGTGTGTGAAGTGGTGAGGACAGGCAGGCTCCCGTGCTTACCTTCATGGGAAAGGCAGAGAGAATTCTGTAGCAACACCCAGAGCAAGCACGGGGACGGTAGGGCCAATGATGACAACAGTGACATTTGTTGAGTACACGGAAGCGTTCAGCATGAGTTAAAAGCGCTTCATGGGGATTGTCTTCCCTCCAGCTCCCAGCCTTCTTCCCAGGGATGGGGTGCGGTGGGGGCAACTCCATTTCCTACCCCTCCGGCCCTACGCAAGTAAGCAGTGACACCCAGGATGACCAGTGGACAGGATGCCCACGTCGCCGAGGCTCTAGTGCCTGGGCAGAGCAGAAGATGACCTCAGTGCCAGTCAGCCTCAGGGA
>NW_028012803.1:0-799 GCF_054177405.1 Leptonychotes weddellii
TCTGAACACCCATGAAATCAGCCTGAGATGTAAGAAGACACACCTGGATCTCTACAAACAGAATATCCCCAGTGGTTGGTTTCGAGGTATGAAGTGGGGAGCCGTGATTCTGTGGCCAGATATCAGAAGATAAACATAAGGGGGAGGGAGCCTCTGGAATCCTGCATTGCGGGAGTGCAAAAGCCTCCCACGCTGCAGACGGAGCATAGACTCGCAGACCAGTAGCAGTGGGGAAAGGATGTTAGGGCAGCCCCCTGGACTGAAACCTGTAGCTGTGTGGACGTGTGTGCGATTTGGGGGAAGCTGGCAGTTTTAGATGCACAAAGGGCAGAGACATGCCCCGAGGTGAGGTGAGGTGAGGACTGGGAGTGCTGCTGTGGGACACACAACCCAGGATTCTGCAGTTTTAGCAGCACAGACAAAAACGGAGACAGTGTGGCCTGGAGAGCTCACCAAAGAACAGACTGCGATCTCTCTGTTCTGAGGCAGAGGTTTGGAAATGGTCACTTCTGCTCTTACTCCTGGGAGAGACACAATAAGCCGTCAGGGAAAGCTGCCAGAGAACAAAAGCCCCCCAAATCAGGTTTCACTGAACCCATCCCTTCTCCCCCAGAGGGGGCAGGACAACTCTGCCCAAACAAGGTTGCCTTTGAGTAACAGCACAGCAGGCCCCTCCCCCAAGAAGACAGGCTGGAAGAACAAGAGGCCGGCAACCCTAAGGTCCCTATAAAATAGGTGCATTTTGCTTGGGTTGTGGTCAATAATTTGGACTCCGTACATTCCCTCAACCACCCCTCAA
>NW_028012804.1:0-799 GCF_054177405.1 Leptonychotes weddellii
AATACATTTTCAATCAAAAACATACTTATTAAATACATTAGAATAGCTGCCTAACAGGAAAGGGAGAGAGTTATAGGAAGCAAAAGGTAATAAATACAAGCATACCTAAATTCATACATATACATATACATTTAAATATATAAACATACATTTATATGTACATACAGACATTCGAGAGAGGACCATTGCAAGGACCAATATGACAATAAGAATGATTAACTCAATCCTCTATATATCAATTTAAAAATATATATTAATGCCCTTGATAATTTATTTTTATTTTTGTCTTATGTTCACAAACTGAAACCATAATTCTGCCTACCATTTTCAGTCCCCACACAATAATTCATCAATTTCTTTTAGTCATCTTCAGCTCTCTGGGTTCCCATCAGATTTTAACACATATCTATGTGGTGCTAAGTATATATCAGAAACTGTTCCGGCTCTGGTTGCAGGGTCCATCATGGATTGAGGATGTAAGGAAGGTCCTTTCTTGAGAACCTCCAATGAAGAGGACCTCACTACTAGGCTGTTTGGAAAATGGGGATGAACAAGAAAAAGCATCTGAGAGAATGACATTCTTGCTGCTGTTGAATTACAGCTCTACCACATGCCCTTCGACAAGTTACTTCAATTTCCTGAATCACAGTTCCCTCATCTAGAAAATGGAAATAATAATGGAACCTATCTAATGGGTTATTGGGAAGATTACATAAGATAATGCATGGAAAACACTGTCCTGGCAGGCACACAGTAAGGGCTCAATAAATGGTAACAAAAGAAGGAAAGGAAAGGAAAG
>NW_028012805.1:0-799 GCF_054177405.1 Leptonychotes weddellii
CCAAGGAAGACATCTAGATGGCAGACACATGAAAAGATGCTCAATATCACTCATTATCAGGGAAATACAAATCAAAACGATAGTGAAATACCACCTCACACCTGTCAGAATGGCTAAAATTAACACAAGAAACAACAGCTGTTGGTGAGGCTGTAGAGAAAGGGGAACTCTCTTGCACTGTTGGTGGGAATGAAAACTGATGAACAGTATGGAGGTTCCTCAAAAAACTAAAAATAGAGCTATGCTACAATCCAGCAATTGAACTACTAGGTATTTACACAAAGGATACAAAAATACAGAATCAAAAGGGTACATGCACATAGCAGCATTATCAACAATAGCCAAACTATGGAGAGAGCCCAAATGTCCATCAACTGATGAATGGATGAAGAAGAGGTGGTATATATATATGCAATAGAATATTACTCAGCCATCAAAAGAATGAAATCTTGCCATTTGCAATAAGGTGGATGGAGTTAGAATGTGTTATGCTAAGCAAAATAAGTAATTCAGAGAAAGACAGATACCATATGATTTCACTCATTTGTGGAATTTAAGAAACAAAACAGATGAACATATGGGAAGAGGGAAAAAAGGAGAGAGGGAAACAAACCATAAGAGACTCTTATTTATTTATTTATTTATTTATTTATTTATTTATTTATTTAATGTTATGTTAGTCACCATACAATAATACATCATTAGTTTTTGATGTAGTGTTCCATGATGCACTGTTTTCATATAACACCCAGTGCTCCATGCAATACATGCGTCCTTAATACCCATCACTGGACTCACC
>NW_028012806.1:0-799 GCF_054177405.1 Leptonychotes weddellii
GTCTTGACCCTCTGTACTTGGGTGTCCCAATGGTGACTTGAACATGGCATATCAGAGCTCAGTATCCATCCCTGTCTTAGCTTGGGGCTGCTGTAATAAAGCACCACAACCTGGATGGCTTATAAACAACAGAAATTTATTGCTTATGGTTCTGGAGGCTGGAAGTCCAAGATCAGGGAGCCAGCATGACTGGGGGAGAGCCCATTTCTGAATCACAGACTTCTCATTGTATCCCCCCATGGTGGCAGGGGCTGGGGGTTCTCTGGAGTCTCTTTTATAAGAGCACTAATCCCCTTCACGAGGACTTGGTGCTATGTTAGGTGCCACTCTTCCCCTCCCATGATTCTCTGTGGCATCACTGGACCCCTCTTATGCCCAGCCTTGCAACTTGTCTGCCTGCATTTTATCCCAGCTGTTGCTGGGGCCACCAGCTTTGAGCAGGTTCAAGCTGACTGTGCGCTTCCCTCGCATATTTGGCTGCCTATTTCGCTTTCTGCCCCTGGTACTTGCCTGATGGTGAGGCTCAGGATGAGTCTGCAGAAATGTGCCAGGCATTTGCATGTGCACAAACCCAGAAGGGCGGAGTTCACACCCTAAGCAGTAACTCTTGAGCACCAGGACACAGGAGCTGGTGGACAAATGTCTTTTCTTCTGTCCTTCAGGCTCTCAACATGAGGCACATTCCTTGTGGCTCCTTCAAGAGTCCCAGCGGGATCAAGCCCCAATTGCCCCATGTGATCCAGTATGATAAAGCATTGTATACTGGCTTTCTTTTCTGCCTGGTTCTCTCTTCCCAACC